>NC_052475.1:9812664-9889531 GCF_009730915.1 Dioscorea cayenensis subsp. rotundata
TGATTTCATGATTATTTATGATTATTGCTAAAATAAAGTAGAGAATAAATCATGGAGATCACATGACTAAGTTTGGGTGTACGAGATGGCCTTGGGTTATCCCATATCCAACAAATTGTTCTTTCAAGTTCTAGAAAATCAAGACTGAAATCATAAATTCAAAAACACACATATCAACTGTTAGGATTATGTCCTCAAATGCCAACAAGGATACTTGTATTGGGTATTTCATTTATATTATACATTCTTATTATTATAGGCATTTATTTTAATGTTCATATAAATCTTGTGATGGCATTATAATTAGTTTTGAATATCATAGTCCATGTATATTAAGTTAAGCCTTCTACTCTTTGTGGGATAAAAGAAGAGTACTAGAAGGGTTTAGTACTTATACACTTAAATAGTTTACAAATCGGAGAACCTTTAATTGAGCATTAAAGGTTCGTAAGGATTTGTATGACATATACTTTGACAAAGAGTGCTAGTTGAACACTAAGGAATAATGGGAGCATATTTCATAAATGCATCACTAGGATTAGTGTATACGAACATGACTCACAACAAACCAATTACATGGGTTTTACTCTTTGACAGTCAATGATTGGGATTGTTGATTATGATCATATGAGTGGACCTTATACCTGAGGTATCATGATCACAATGTATTTGTGACGACTAGTCTATTATTAAAGTCGTTAGCTTCAGTTTACCTTTTGATAGGACTGACCTCAAAGTGCAACTATGTTAGGCAGGTAGCAGTTGTGAGTGATCATCAAGAAGAAATTCGTTCTCTTGGAAGTAAACGAGTTAATATCCTATGCAATTATAAGTATGTGAGATTAGAGACCTTGGCCAAGGCAGTCAAAATAATCATGTGGGACACGAAGGGTAGTTTAGTAATCTCACCCTACTATAGCTATTTGCATATGATCGAGTTCAGTGACTTTGACAATTACCATGGCTCTCACTCGGTTGGCCTACGAGAACGAAAGGTTTATACACATATGGTAATCATAATCGGAAAAGTTCGTAATGATCTACTTATTCGTGTTCAATTGGGTTACAACGTGGGGCCACGGGGCTAGCTAGATGTTACCCACATCCTTTGGTATCCTCCCATTGCCAATCAGAGCTAACCTAGGAAGACACGCTTAAAAGGATAAAGAATCAATCTTGTTTTTGAGTGTAGGGGTAAAATTGTTAATTTACAATTTTATTTTATGAGATGAGTGAAATTGCAAATTGGTTTAGGGTTTTTGCCTTAAGTTTAAATTTTGGTTTAAATTCGATGGAGTCGAATAGATAATCAAAATTATAAGGACTCAAAGACAAAAGTGGTTTTAGTTACATTAAGACTCATATTTCTAATAGAACTTCTATGAAAATGTTTATCATATTATGAAGATTCATATTTTTAATAGGACTTCATAATTGAATAATATTTATCATGTTTTATGAAGTCTCTATAAATATGACTCTTCTCTAATCCGAGGATAAATAAATCAATTCTCTAGTGAGAAAAATCCCCAAGCTCTCTCTTTCTTCCTCTCTAACCCTAGGCGCTATTTGGAGAAAAATGAGGAGACTGTTTCTCAATTCTGGCGTGTGATCTAGAGGAGTGGGACTTTCATTCGGTGCTAGGAGATCTACGACAATCCATGGGATAAATTCGACACATCAAAGGAAAGGCTTTCAAACATTAAGAGGTAATTTTCTAGACCTTTTAATTAAATTATGTTGTTCATTAAAATAATTAGAACATGTCACAAATTTATTATTCCTTCCACATGCCTTTGATGATGTTATTTGTTTTTTGCAATATTACCTAACATCAACAATACTAGAGTCTTGCCTGGGAGAAGGGTTAAGGTGGGGTTTTGAAGGTTTATAAGGTAAAGGTTTTCTCAACCCTTATTTGGGGAGAAGGGTTTGTGGAATAGCAAGCGTTTAAGAAGAAAATGAGGGGTTTGAAAATGTAATACCCTAAACCTTTGGATAACTATTGGAATTTATATTATTACAGTTGTAATGGGACTATTTAGTAAGGTTGCTCTATTTAAAAAAAAACAAAGTGCAAAGCACAAGAACATAAATGTGAGACTTTATGGAAAAATAAGAGGATTTGATTTGAAAGGTTTTCGTATACTAAGAACTGAGAAGCAAGTTGGAAGGAAGCTTTTTGAAATACTGTGTTGTGATTCAGGGACCATTACTGAATTTTTAGTGACCTTTTTGTAAGGCTTTTTCTATCGGGATTGAAAGTGTATTTTCTATTAAAAAAAAAGAGTGAGGAAATCCTGGTCAACTTAAGGGATAAGCTTTTTCTCAATAATGGAGGCTATAAACAGTGTGGAGAGAAAAAAAATGTGGGAAAGATGGAGCTTAGTGCTTGTTAGAGAATATTCATCACAACATCCATTGATAAGAGTTTTCATGGTTTGCTAAGTTGTTAAACTTAGATTTTGTGTGTGTGTGTGTGTGGGTGGGTGTGTGGATTGAAGCCACTTATTTTCATGGAAAGGAAGAAGTATTGATGATGAAGAAGATGAAGTTGTTGATGATGATGGTAATGATTGTGATGATGATGATGATGATGATGATGATGATGATGATGATGATGATGATGATGATGATGATGATGATGATGATGATGATGATGATGATGATGATAGTTTGAAGTTGAGAGGCAGATTGGTGAATCAGATGAAGATGTCGGTGATGTGAGAATGGAGGAGAGGTTGAAGATGAATTATTCATGATTAAGGAAAGGTTAATCCTAATTAGAAGATAATAATATGTGCTTAATGGTTATATGTAATCTTGTTCAAATTAAGTTGATTCAGCTCAATCATTTTAATTTTTGGTTCAGTCCAATTGGATTAAGTGGCTCAATTAGGTTGGGCTTAATTGAGCCACCCCGTTTCATGAAGATTTCATAAGCTTTGGAATTGGTTCAAGTTAAGTTAGTTCAATTGAACTTGGTTCAAGTTTGGCTCAAGTTGGTTTAAGAGGTTCTAGATCAAATTGAGTTGGTTTAAGCTCAATCAGAGTTAATTGTAGCATTCTTAACTGAGTTTAAATCAACTTTGAAGCCAGTTTGATTATGCAAAGTCGGTTTTGAGCTGGATTGAGTGAATGGGCCCAATTAGAGAGTAGGGTATTTTCTTTTATAGGTACTGTTCCGTCATTAGTTATCGGTTGATTTATTTTATTCCATTCTCTTCATGGGAAAGAGTTCCAGTTTAGAATCTAGTCTTATGATGAACCTGAGGAAGACCAGGTGAGTTTGTAGAGGCAACTATTTTGAAATGGTTGTTCAATTATTTTATTAAATTATGTTTAATAATATATCTTGTGATTAAATAAATTATTTTTCTACTACCAATGAGATTGGATAGTTATGTATTATTTTTAATCAAAGTTTATTTTACAATTTGCTATGCGCTAAATGAATTGCTTCTATTTCATGATTGAGTGAATTATGGCAATTGTATTAATATATGCGACCTTGTATAAGTATACGTGGTTTCAGTCGTTGCACGTATATGTATGTATGATTTAAAAATTTAAGATATTTATTTTAAGCGTTAGGTATACCTTGACTTTGAAATCTTTGAAAGTCTTTTTTTGTTGATTTGTAATTTTGGTGAAAATCCATTGACAAAGATTTCTATATGTGTGTATGGTTACTTGTGAATATTTTTGAGATGCATAATTTCTTTGTGGTGATGGTGGCGAGCTAGGGCTCGGCCTACTGCAGAATGACTGGGGGAAAATAGTTACCATTTGGGATGGCACTGAGCGTCCCCCGATGGATTGAAGGGATGCCTCTATGTGATGTGAGACATTAAGGGTCACCACACGAGTGGACTCATTGGGCAACACCAAGGCAAACCTAAATAATATGTTTTGTGAGTATGTATATATAATTATAATGAAGTCTTAGCGGACCCAGGCTTAACTGTGACCATAGTTAAGACTGAAACAATTCTGACTAACCCTGTTTGTGGTTTATATTTTATTGGCTATTTATTTGTTTGTCTTTTGTGGTGGTCTTGTAGTGGTTATACCCGCAATTTGAGTCTTTTGTGTTACTTGTGTATTCATATAGTTGGACATGTATTCTTTGTGTATTGGCTACCAGCCATATTTGTAAGTTGGTTGTTGTTTCTCAATAGTGTCTGTTTCCAATTACATTGAGTTTTAACTAATAGGTGCCACATTTGCGTCGATAGGAGCAGGTGTAACAAAAAATACCCCATTATATGGATTTGCTCCATGTTTAAGAAATGTTGATAATTTTATGGATAAAAATACCCGTATAATAACTAATAATACTCTTATATGTTTTGAGTGAATAAAAAGAAAAGCCCTAACAGAAATTGAATTTCCCAATGTTCAACATGAGGTGCCAATGATTAGGGGGACTCGAGTCACCAAACACAGGACCCAACCTATGCTGCAGAAGAAACCCGCTAAATCAGGTTGACCCGACAGGCCCGCCGAGTTCAGTTTATCTTTAGGGTGAACCAAGCCCACCCTTGTCGAACCCAATCCCCACTGGGTCCGGGATAATTTCGTTTGACCCGGTGCTTAAAAAAATCTCAAAAAAAGGTCTAGATGGGACTCAAGACAAAGACCCATGCATCAAAACTAATACTTGAATCACTTGAACTATAATTGGTTTGTATATTGGTTCTAAAAATAAATAAATAATCACAAAGCTAGTTTTTTAAATTATAATCTTAAAAATTTAAAAATTAAAAAATATTTCTAATAATTTAAAAAATTTTGAGACAAGTCAAAATGATTTAAAAAGGGATGAAATACGTACTTGTACTTAATTAGTTTACCTATCAAATTAAGTTACAGCATGGCTTCTTAAGTGAGAGAAATTAAGATTTATAAATTATCTTCATTAGATCAAAGTTGTCATCTACTTATACATTACAATCCAGATTGTCATCAAAGTTATCTTCTTTAGAATCAATATGGACTCTTACCCTTGACTTTATTTTCGAACTCTAAGGAGTTGTTATTATTGTACTCATCATGTTGTCATTAAAGAAGAAATCATTAGCTTCAAGGTTTTCAACATAAAACACCAAAAATATATTTTATAATTACTCAAAAGAATATAGTGCAAGTTTTTATTACTTAGTTACTATTCAAAAACATTGAAATTTATATTTATATTGATGTTTTTCAAGAATTGGTAGGAAGTGTGCAAGGAAGTCGTCATTCTACATCTATATATGCAGTGAACCAGAAGGAAAATAAAGGGGGTGCTCATATAAAAAATTATAAATTTTTTTTAAAATTTTTTTAATTAAAAAATATATAATTAGATTAGTTGAACGACATATTTATTGTAGTTTAGCCAATCCAATTGTTACACAAAAAAAAAATACATTTATAATTTTTTTTATTCAAGACAAAATAAAAATTAAGGGGCCAAACAATAATTTTTTTATAAATATTTTTCTAAATATATATATTTATATAAATATTTGTTTATATATATATATATCTTATATCCTAACTAATAAAAAAATCACGGGTTTAACCAATAAATGTTTTGTAATATTTTTCTAATTTTTTTATTCTATATGAACTAATTTGTAATAAATGAAGACTAAACAATGATTTTTTTATTTTTTTATTTTTTTTATAAAACCAATTTATAAAATATCTAAATAAGAAATATTAATTTTATTCCAAACACTACTTTTTAAACTATCGGTATTAATTTGTAAAAAAAATAAATATTTTTAGAAAAATGAAAATAAAGATCCAATGAATTATTAATATATATATATATAGAGAGAGAGAGTGTGTGTGTGTGTGAGAAGAGAGAGGGGGTGCTCAACTCTCTCCTGTGTTCCTCTTTTATATATATATATATAATAATAATAATAATATTGGTTGATTGGGGCCAAGGGGGTGCTCAAGCACACCCTTGACCCCCCCTCCATCCGCCACTGTATATATGTATAGTTTTTCCCACAAATAAAACAATTTGAATTATAACTCAAGTGGTTAGCATTTTGGACATTCAACATTGAGGTTATGGGTTCAAATAAAAAATTATAAAATTTTAAAAAAAAAAATCAACCGGCCAAGTTGACTAGGTCGTTATAGTGCGGGTGACCAGGACTCATCCTTTGATCCGTTACAGATCGTGCCAAATCTCGGGCTGTGCCCCGGTTAGCTATGATACTTAAAGCATGTTTGGAATTGGGATAAATATGTGTCCTTATCACCACCAGAACATGATACGAAAAGCATGTTTGGAATCTGAGGTCGAGATTGAGAACAAGATTCACGATTTCAGTTTTTGTCTACACTTACCAATTTTAAGATAAAATATCTGTCCTTGTTAGCACCACCAGAACACAGCTAGTATTCCACCATCTCATTTAGTTCCAAGAAGAGAAAAACAAAAGAAACAAACTTCGCTATATGTTAGCGCGCAGTAGGCAGAGGAAGAGGTGAAGAAGGAGATGGAGGTCGATAACAAGTTCGTGGCATTGAAAGAGTACGTGCATGGCCAGCCATCAGAGTCCAACTTTGAGGTCAAGACTGCTCCCCTTGCCTTAACTCTCAAAAAAGGATCAAACCAAATTATTGTCAAGAACTTTTATGTCTCCATTGATCCCTATCAAATCAATCGCATCAAGGCCTACAGTTCTTCTCACAAGGCTAGCGGCTTCTCCACCCAAATTGGTCTAGGAGAGGTCTTTAACTTTACTTTTCCAAATTGCGTGCTGTTGTTCGTTCACTGTGTTTGGTTTGCTTCATCACTAATTATGTGTACATGCATGGATGCAGAGAGTGGATGCTTTCGGAGTTGGAAGCGTTGTAGCTTCAGTGAACGAGGAGTTCAAAGAGGGTGATTTGGTTGCAGGGTTGCTGAATTGGGAGGAGTACACTGTTGTTCAACCTAGAACCATATTGAATAAGATCACTGATGAGTTCGCTTTGTCTTACCATGTTGGTGTTCTAGGTCTCTGTTCAAAATTACTTCATCATTATCTCTTCACTTGAAAATAACAACAAATTAATTAATCAGCTAAACATGATGATTTTGCAGGGCCAAGTGGACTCGCAGCTTATGCTGGTTTTTATGAAGTATGCAAACCAAAGAATGGGAACACAGTTTTTGTATCTGCAGCATCTGGATCAGTTGGTAATTTGGTTGGCCAATTTGCAAAGCTTTCTGGATGCTATGTAGTAGGTTGTGCTGGAAATAAGAACAAGGTCCTCCATCTCCTCATCCTTCTCTGTATTCTAGTTTTTATATTTATACGATTGATTCTATTCACACACACACACACACACACACACACACAGGTGGATTTACTGAAAGAGAAACTTGGGTTTGATGAAGCATTCAACTACAAAGAAGAACCTGATTTCAAGTTAGCATTAAAAAGGTGAGAAACAAACACTTAGACAAATAGGAGAAACGAAGATATTGAGCTAATTCAACTTGTTTAATAATCAGGTACTTTCCAGATGGCATTGACATATACTTCGACAATGTGGGAGGGGAGATGTTAGAAGCTGCAATTGTAAATATGAAGCCGTTCGGAAGGGTGGCCTTGTGTGGAGTGATCTCTGAATACACCTCTGCTGGACCCAGAGCAGCGCCCAATATGCTTGATGTGATCTATAAGCGAATCAATATTAAAGGGTTCTTGGCCTATGATTATCTTCACATATACAATGAGTTTATATCAACAACTCAGGACCATCTCCGTCATGATAGGCTACAGGTTCTCGAAGACATCTCACAGGGCATTGAGAGTGTTCCAACCGCTTTCTCAGGTCTTTTTCGAGGTGATAATGTTGGAAAGAAGTCTGTCAAGATTGGTAACGGTTGAAAAGAAACAGGAATATGTCACTGGTGTGCGCATAGAATAAATTTCAGATATCTGATGTTCATGGGCATTTTTCTTTTTCCTGCACATTCAACAGTCATGGTTAGCAAAACTGATTTGCATGGCATTGTAACGCATGACAAAATGGACTGCTTCATTCAATCCCCATACCTCCATTATTATACATCTCATACATAGAACGATCAAATCAAATAGGAGGATTGCGGAAATCAGTAAGTAATTCATTCTGTTTGAAACATGGATGCAAACAGTAACATTTTCACTTTAAAATTTCAGTAGAAACTAACAATTGCAGCGCCAATGGGTGGGATACAGCACATATAGGCTTCATCAGCATCGTCGTAGGGCTATATAGAGACATCGCAGAAAAGATCTAGCTTCATGGCACTTCTACTTATAACAACAGCTCGTTTTCATTCTGGCAATGTTTAAACTGATTTCGAGCTCCACCAAGATATTCGTGAATCCAAGGCAGAACGTCCATATAAACATCCTGAAAGGCTATATTCCTGTGAAAACAGGATGTGTTACTTGTCCAGCTGCACAAAATTGTCGTTTTGGTTTTACATCAAATACAATGCTTCTGGTCGAAATCATCTTGTGATAGTAAACCCAACACAAGCGTTTTAAGCCTCTCTGCACCAGGCCCGGGCCTGAGGTCGTCCACCTTGCTTACAGTAAAATAATGATCAGTAGCATTCTCTTCCAAAATATCATGCCAACCACCAGGCACAAATCCACCGGGATCACGACCCAAAATCTCCTTGTCAATCTTGTCAAGCACTGGATCATCCCTGCCAAACTTTCTAGCAAAAGGCGCATTGCTATCAATCATCCCCTGGAAATCATTGAGGGTAAGATAGTGCGGATGCTGCTTAGGTGGGTTGTCCCATGATATGTAATGCAGGTCATGGTTGACAGTAGTGTTGCGGAATTCATCAGCATTGCAGATGACAGTGTGGAAGTACCCCTCAGGCGATGAGATGAAGTTTGCATAGTACATCAACACAGTGCGTGGAAGGTTATCCCAGCCCCATAAGCAAAACTCGATGAACTGGTGGGTCAGCATCATCCAAGCCGAGCCTGGGACAACATGAAAAGATCACCATGTAATAAGAAACTCTGATGCAAAACCAATCTCTTTCAGCATATATAAATAAACACAAGTAGCTAAAATGTATAAAATACCACCATCTGCATATTTTATTCACATACAATACCTGATAATACACTTTGACTAACTTCAGAAGCATATGTACAGAGTCAAATGTAGTCAAATACTGCTACTAGGCTACATTTGTGAGTCATTCTGGGAAAGGACTACAAAAGCCAGAAACATAAATATGACTACCTTTCAGACTTTCAGTTATGCTTCAAAGTCAATAAGTAGAAAGTCATTATAGATCCAAGCACAAGGCATACTATGCAACACAGGAAATCATCAGAATCAGCTGAATAAATACACCTAATTAAACACCAAGATATCTGGTTTCGTCCATGCCTTGGATCTATCTTGCACATGTTAATGAACAACCTTATGCTGCAGCTTCAAATTTTGCAAACAACTTCCTATTCAGACTCAAAGTAAACTTCTATCATGGCATCAGTATCAATATCGTAATTGACACTAGATTCTCCATGTCATGAATGTCAATGTCTAAATTATTCCAGGACTTGAACAGTCACTATCTTTCAAAAAAACACAATCCTTCTAATCAATTGTCCAAGGCAATGGCAAATGATCATTTTTATATTATACTGGAAGAGTTTCATTGCTTCACAGGGTACTCTGTATCTTTATAATTCATGATGATCACAATAAATCTTATAGTGAACCATATATTTTCTCAGATTTTATTGCCTTTATATGTCAGCATCAATTCATAGGCAGTCTAGCACAAAACTCAAAACTAAAGCAAATTAGCTTATGCACAGACTCAGCGTGTAAATTTAAAATCTACTTGCCTGACAAGTTGGATCAGTCAAGGCTATATATGCACGTTCTACCATACCAAAAACTGGAATTAGTGTTGATAGAAATTGACAAATAACAAATACAATAAAACACAAACATTATATGCATTGTTTACCAGTAAAGAGCCTGAATGCAGATGGCACACCCCTTTGCTCAGAAACCCAAAACAAATCTGACTTATGCAGGTCATAAAGCCCTGGGTCTAAGATTAGAGGCCTTGCCCTTTGGGTCCTGCACATGCAACAAAAGTCCTTCTCAGAAACTGAGAAACCACACTAGAGAGCATTTTAGCCAAAAAAAAGCACATCCTTCGTGTCTATAGCTTACTCTTTCCATCCAAGGTCACTAGTGTGGTCAATAAAATTCCAGTCCCTAGTTATACTTGATAGAGTGAAGAGTAGATCTGTCCAACCAGAATTTAAACAAGAGAGACTTAGTGTGACTACCAAATAACCAACACAAAAATCTGAACAAGCTAAAAGCAACTAATAATTGATAGTCAAATTGAAAATCAGTGTTCATTGTGCATTATCCAAGTTGATAATCTCATCACAAGAAAAATTCAGAAGTTCATAGGCATTACAGAATCAGGTAAAAGCAGCCCAATAATAAAAGAAAAACAAATGCATGAATCATACTTGTAAACAAATGTCTATAACAAAGTAAGAGTTGATGTACACCAACAAATAACTCATGCCACAAGAATGATACATGTTTTGGAGGCATAATCATTAATCAATGGAATGAAGAATGAAAAAAAAAAATTCATATATGATGTCACTTGCCCAACTCAATTAGATACCGCATACTTCAAAGAAATCCAAAAGTGGAATGTAATGAAGAATCATCCTAGTCAAGCAGCATCAGAAAATCATTCTCAACAAAAGATCTACACAAATATCATATAATTCTCAATATAACGCTTAGAATAAAAGAGAAGGTATCCAATTTATTGAAAATTTATTGCAAAACCTTCCCAAGTTTTCACTTTTAAACCTCAATAACATTCAGCCAATAAAAAAGGTCACAAAACCAACAACCAGCATCACAAAAGAATATGACATGATTAGCAGAAAAAATAAGAAAATTCCCCTATTTCCTAATCAAATAAATGCAAATTCAAAAGCTTAGATTAAGAAACCAAAGCACCAACACCAAATCTCACCATCCTGAGTGACAAGCGGATAATCAGAGGAGCTAAGGTTTATAAACCAATCCCAATAGCCTCCCTCCTTGAGCAAGATCGACGCGGCATGGAGCGTGTTGGCCACCATCGTCGGTCCCCTATAGGTCACCAAATTCGCACGCGTGATCACCCAAACATTTCCAAACCTTTGGTAAACGGGATCTCTACGAATGGAAGCCGCAAGCTCAAGCCGCTCGGCGGGCGGTGACTCAAGATCGAGATGAACCGCGTATCGGTTAGCCGGATGGTAGAGAGCGCGAAGAGTCCGCTGGATGCTGCCGCCATCGCCAGCAGAGCCAGAGATCAAGTAGGCGATGCGGGGAACAGAGGCGGAAGACACAGTCCGGGGAAGGCGGAGCTTGGCCTCGATGAAGAGGTAGGGATCGGAGGAAGGGGAAGCCGGGAAGGAGCAGAGGGAAAGCGCGTGGCAGAGAGAAGAGGATGAGGAGGAGGAGGAGGAGGAGAAGAGGGATAGGGTGATGAGGACGCAAGAGATGAGAAGGGAAGCAAGGAGCGGGAACAGCCATCGTTTCACCCTCTGCGGCACCTTCGTCTCCATTGTTGGAGTTGAAATGTAAGCGGTAATGTTACCGCCCGCCTACCTCATCTGTCGGCCTCGACGTTCAAAAGTGGATCATCAGACTGTTATAACTTATAAGTGACAAGGAGGTGAAATTACCGCTACATGCATTAAATATTCGACACATTGCCGACTGTGGGAATGTGGAGCCTGATCTAGTTAGTATATGAGATTGTTAGATAGATGATCATGACATGCGTCAATTTTTTTTTTCTTCTTTAATGTGTTTAAAAGTATGTGTGTGTTTTTTTAATATTTAGGTTTTGCCTCTAATAAGAGGTACTATTTCTAGCACATTATATGGAGGGAAAATTCTTTCTTTTTTTTTTTCTTTCACTGTTTTTTTATAAAGAAGATTAACTATACTCCATAATCAATATTATATAAAAAATAATAATCCCTCAATCTCTCACTTGACAAATTTAAAAATTAAAAAAAAAAAACTATTCTTCTAATTTAAAAGTGATTGAAGCTATTTCTTTTATTGAGATTGATAAATACTCAATTTACCTCTAATATATTGTTATGCGAGGAAAATTACACCATTTTTGAAAGGCAATAAGGATCTTGTTTTAAAATTACTCAGGCTCTTGGTAGGTTGCTTCACTGAAATTTTTTTTTATTAGCATTTTCCATCTATTCCTCCACCACATGGGCTCCCTCTTTAAAATTATTGGAAACTATGGTGGAAAACATACCATAAACTTTACAATAATGCATTTTTGGGGTCCGTTTGATTTGGACAAAGGTATAGTACAAGAGTACAGTACATCACAAGTGTTTGTAATACAACTCAAGTATTTGTCTTGTGTCATGTTTGATATTCAAAGGTCAACACAAATTAATATAACACAATTAAATATAAAATTACTATAATACTCTATATTCCTATAGTATTGTGGAATAAAAAAATTAACAAAAAAATTAAATTAAATTACTTGGCACAAATATATTTTTAAAATTTTAAATATATTAAATAATAATTATTTATGAAAAATATATTATAAATTTTGTTAACATTTCTTATCTTATTAAAAAAAAACTAATTATCTTGATATTTTTAACTATAATTCACAAGATTAAATAAGTTTATTATAATTAGAGATAAGAAAAATCTTAACATAATAATCATTTTTTATTTAATAAATAAATTTAAAAAATTGGCATAGAAGAAGACTGGTAGATCTTGAAAGATGCCCGGAAACCCTAAAATTCTCAAAGAAAATAGAAAGTAAGAAGGGGAAAGGCAAGAGAAGAGGAGAGAGATTTGAAAAGGAAAGTACCGCGGTGGAGTGAAAGGCCGGGGAAAGAGGTTCACGGCCGTGTTGGATGGGATGCGTTTTTAGTTAATTATTGTAATTTTTGGATTTAAAGTGGGGTAAAATTGACTTTTGTTGTGCTGTCCCATAACTTAAAACTTGTACCGTGGTTTTGGTGGGACAATTTTTTTTTCCAATTTGTGATGTACTTAAACACATTGTTGTGCTGTACCCTAAACATATTTGCAAATCAAATAAGAGACAATAGAGTTTGTGCTGTCATGTCCCTCATTTTTTTACGTATCAAACGGACTCTTGGTGTTGATATAAACGGCCTTTGAGGGTGAAGTACATCATTCTAGTTAATAGAAAATCATTGTTGGGTGGACTAGAGGCAGAGATGGTAATTTTGATAGGCTTAATGGGTATCTTATTTATCCGAATGCTAAAACAACCTGTTTATACAACCCTATATAGGGTTTGGGATGTACTTAAGGTTTAAAATTAAAATGCAAATGGGTTAAGGAAAGGTATGAGATTTGAGCCTTGGGTACTTGAAACCAAGCCGGGATATATGTGTAGAGAATTCTTAAGTACCTTGAAAATCTTAAACCATGTTAGTTTGTAACCATAATTTAAATTTCCTTTTCCCTAATTTATATATATATTATTATTTGAAAATTTTAAACCTAACTTTCTTAAAGGAAAGAAACTAATATATCTTTTCACCGGTGTGAAAATCTTTCAGATTTCTTTCTGCATTTTTATTAATTCATTCAAAATATCTAATTTTGAATATTTAATTTTGAATGTGTGAAAGTAAATTGATTTACTAAGATTATAGTTATTTGAAATGATATAATGAAATTTGTAAACGTGATTTTTCTTTACTATTTATAAATTTAATGGGTTTGGGACAGTTTTGATAGGTTTGGGATGGAGTAGGTTTGGTACTTAAAATAAAATTATAAATGAGTTCAAGACGGCTTCAGATTTAAAAATTTTAAATGTGTATGGATTCGAGAATGAAGTATTTGCGATATTTCTATCTCTAGCGTGGTGGATAAGTGGATAATGACTCAAATTTCAAAATAATCCACAATATCCACCTATTATTTAGAAAGTCAACATTAAATATAGAGAGTGAGGAGAATGATCTAAGACTTAGTTTGATTGCTCTGTAAAAATTTTCTACGGGTCATTTTTCAGGTTGTTTGTTTTCCAAAATTCTCAGTGAAAAATTTTTCCTCCGTATGTGAAAAGATTAAGTGCGATTGAAATATTTAAAATAACTTTTCTTTTAAAAATTTAAAAGAAAAGTTTTTCCTTTTCTTTTAATTTATTTTTAAAAAAAAGATAAATTATATATAATATTTTAAATAAATTTATCCGTAAACAGATCCCACGGCGTTTTGATGGTAAGATTCTGTTTATAATTTAAAAATAACTTTTCTTTTAAAAATTTTTAAATTTTTTTTCCTTTTATTTTATTTTTTTAAAATAGATAAATTATATAACTTGATAATATTTTAAATAAATAAATTTATCTAGTGAACAGATCTCGTGGCGTTTTGATAGTAAGATTCAATTCCAGGTAGCGCTGTTTATAATTTTAATAATTTTTAAAAACTTTTTCATGGAAAATGTCACTTTTTCCAGGGAAAATTGATGCAATCAAATAACAAATGAGGTTTTTTTCCATGAAAATGTTTCATTTTCCATGGAAAATAAGAACAATCAAACAACAAAATCTAAATTTTTCATAGAAAATTTTTGATTTTCTAGCTAGAAATTAATGCCAATCAAATGACTATCTTTTCATTTTCCATATAAAATCTTTCCATGAAATTTTTTTTTTTCCAGTCATTTTTCATGTTGCCAATTAAACATAGCCTAAGAGCAAACAAGCTTATACCTTTATGCCAAAGTATGAAGTCCACTAGTGTTTGCATTGTTATAGCAAATGAGTAATTTCTTTGAAATAAGTGGATTTTTGTATGTAGATTCTTAAAATTTTAAATTCCATGTTTAGTTAAGTTGGCTAGGTGCTTGTCTTCCAATGAGATCCTTAGGACCTTTCTATAATATATTCCATTGTTATGTATCATGTTGTTTTATTTTTAGTCACAAGTTTTAGATTTCTTTCACTTAAGTACTCTATTTTTATACTGAGAGTTTTGTTCAATGCACAAGTTTGGGTTGCATTTTATTTCTCATAAGGGTGTTGGTCATTGATATATAGTTTTTTATGTATGAGTATTGTTTCTTCTTCTTCTTCTTTTTGTAGCAGGTGTTTAAGTATTTGAATAGTAGTAGTCATATCCCACGTTTAGATGCTTATAGTTATAGTATAATATTTTGAGTCAAGGTATTTTTAAATGTTTAGATTTTTCCTCTAGTTTATTAGATGTGTTAGTTGCCCCCCAATTTTTTACATCTATTTGTTTAGACAACCACCTAACTATATTGTGTGTATCCTAATTGTTTAGATTCTTAATAGCAATTGGTTAGAGTTGTCCGTCTTTGTTTAAATTATTGCACAACATAGCATGACTATTATTTATCCATTTAGATATTAGAATAATGTGTAGGCATGGTCGATCACATATGGGCATTGCTCATGATCTATTGTTTAGTGTGTTATCTTAGTTATTTAGATTATTAGTGTCTATCATTAGATGTATCATTATCTATTCTGACTATTACCCATCTATTTAACAATATCTTTGTTCATTTAGCTTATTACCCATTATCATTCAAATTATTATCCATTATTGTTTGAATTTTAGTAAAATGTATAAGTCCAATCCATCTCACACTAGTCATTATTCATGCTTGATAGCTACTAAAACATCATTGGAGAATCTCTTTTACTATCAAGTCTTCCCAACTCCTTAGTTAAAATTACTCAAATAGTTAGTCTAAATTTAGGGATTAAATCATTTCAATGAGGAGATTCTTGACTATGCTATAAACAAGTATAAATGGAGATGTAAGTGATTTAACCAAGGGTTTTTTTTTGGTAAACGAACTAAAGACAACTAGCTAGAGGAACAAAAGAACATTACACCGGCTTAAAGACCCTGACTCAAATACAAAAACTAGTGTTAATGACACACCCCTTGCGTGTGACCCGCAAGTGCACGGGTTTGTCGAAGTAATAAATCCCATGTGAGTGGGATATCGTATCCACAAGAAAAATGAATAGAAACACCAAGATTGCTACTTAACCAAGCGAAGATGAAACAATGATTGTGTTGATAAGATGTAATGTAGACAAAATAAAAGAAATAAGAAAAAGAGGCACAAATAAGTGAGAGGAAAGACAATCGATAAGAAGTGGGGTACTCGGATATTGTTCCGCCTAGGATTATCGCTTCAAGTGCAAAACCATCTATTATGCTTCCTAATTAATGCTCAATGAGTCGTGAACATCCTAAGATACACGGTCCCAAACCTAAGTTCAACCATGACTAACTCTATACTATGCCCTGGAGGAGAAATCGATCAGTCTCAACACCTCACACTTTACAAAGTCGCAAGAAGCTCTAGGGATTCCAAGTGATAAACCCTATTCCTATATGTAGACTTAACCCTTTGGTCCAGGCGAAAGACCCCTAGTCACAATTAAGCCCCAGATACTAAAGTTCACTTCAACGCTTCATTCTGTCGCTCGTGCAACTAAGACCTAACGGAGTTCATCCTTCAGCACTTCACTCTATTGTGACCGCAAAGAACTATAGGAAATGGAGGTAGGATAAATCACATCGGAAGGGAAAGGGGACGCTCCGCTACCTCTCGACTCACCCTCTCGACCCTCTCCAATCTAGCTTTGTCTAACCCTCGTGGTGTGTCACTCACTCACAAAGATTATTAATATGAACTCTCAGCCCTAGTGTCACTCTAAGGGAGAAATCATTCAACAAGCATTCAAGATTGGAACTCAATTTAAAACATCAATTAAGGAAAGCATAATAAAAGGTTAATGAAACAAATACATCCTAGGGTTCACAAATCCAAGTACCCACTAGGGGTTTAGCTCTCCATGGAGCAAGATATAATCAATAGTAAAATCGAAAGTAAAAACAAGTAATCCATAAGAAAACCCCCCTCGGTAGTCGTGTTGATGGTCTTGTGGAGTAGCCTCGTCCTCTCCAAAGGTCCCCTCATCAAGCCTAGGCCATACCTCGCCGGATCGGTGCTGATGAAAACTCCCCCAATAGCTATCTTCCAAGAGAAATGCAGTGTTGAAGCCGTAGAACCACTCCAAAAGCCTTGCCAATATCTCTCTAAACCATAGCCGCAAGCCTCTCAAGAGTTGGAGAAAAGATGGGAAAAAGGATCCTGAAATCGGGCTGAATCGCGGCTTTAAATAGGCTGGAATCAGGCATCCACACGGCGCTGTGGATGTTCCACATGTCCCTGTGGAATTTTCACACGGCTGTGTGGATTCTCTGAAATCCTGATTTTCCGCAATCTGTGAACAGTAACTACCACAGAGAATTGCTACAGTACCTGCTACAGTACAGATCGCGTCGCTTCTTCAATAAAAAGCCTCATTGGTGAAGATCTTGATATCATCGCACAAGTCAGGATACGCAAATGTGACTGCCTTCATGCCCCTCCAACTCATTGTAATTGCTTGAATATATGGAGGTTGGCACACATTCTCGTATCTTTGAGCCCAACTTGTGCCTTCGCATTTGTTTCTTCCAAGATTTCACCAAATAGTGCATTCACGATCTGCATTGGCTTCTTTGTTACATATTTGGCTCCACAACCCTACATGCACCAAAGTAACACAAATACACATGTATTAGCGCTAAAACCTGATAAAAGTAATGCTCAACGCAAGAAAAAAAAATACTTCGTTTTACTAATATACAAGCACTTATCAGTTAACAACCACCTTCACGAGCTATCTTATAAGAAGGTACATACCCCTATGATATAAATATACCGTAGAAAATTTTCTCCCCACAATGGCTAATCTATTAGGTAGGGTATTCTAGTCCTTTAAAATCAACTCAAAGCTAACATTCTTAACATCAGTTAGTAGTTGTTGGATATGATATAACCCTTGATTCAATCTCCAATTTGAGCAAGGCCTAGTCTAATGGCATGATGCAATTCTACATGGTCTATAAAAGCACAATCTATTTTTAGTTTCAAATGATGAGCATGAGTAAGAGAAAACTACAGTGCCATAACTAATCTATCAGGCTTGATTTCACTTGAAAAGGGCAACAACTTGCACACGCAATTCTAAAATTACTGTTGCAAATCACAAAACTTGCTCAGTACCCCTTAGTAGTATCCCACAACCATGATGTATTTGAGAACATAATGAATCTCATGTAACCTCGAAATTAGCGTTGACTAGGAACTTTCTTATTGGGGAATTATATGTAAAGTTTACTTTATTCTAAAACATGTTCAATAGCTTTGAAGAGAATGCTATTAAATTTTTGTTTTATGTTGTTGAAAATTAGATTTCACCTAACCATCCATAAGAACTATATAGTGGCAACCAAGATTGAGATTTTCTGATTAACTCCTGGTTGAGAATAGTTACTTTGTAACTTATCAGAAGACACCCCATTGTTAAACTCAATATAATAATTAAATCCTCAATTGAACTCCGATTCATACTTGTTTTGGGACAAAGCGTGAATAAATGTTCAGAATTATCCTAGGCTAGATCTTAAAATACACACACATTGTAGTAGGATCAAGCTTCAATCAGTACAAAAAGTCATGTCTTAATCCACCACATAAAAATTTAACCCTTAGATCCACATGTAACTTCTAAATATTATGCCAACCAAACCTTGAAATGGTCTCCAAGTTTCTCTTGTTCAAGAATTTAGAAACCTATAGAAGTAAGAAAATTACTATTAGAAGAAGGGAATCATACCCAATTATTATTGTTAGTAGCATCAATGTTCTCATAATCAAAGATAGGGGAGTTAAGTAAGGCAAGAGCCAAACACCATATTCATCTTAATAAAAGCCCAACAATTATAAAAAAAAAAATCAAGTCATCTATTTTTAAATTACAGATGTTTTCCATGTTAATGTTGGTAGATTTCAAGGCCAATGGAATCTCAAAGCACCATGGATCATTCATTAAAGAAGTTATATTATGATTTATATTTCTAATCCAAATATTAGCCATGAGAGGTTCAATAGTTCTACAAATGGATTTATAAAGCCAAGAACATTTAGGAGGAATATTGTTTTTGCAGAGATTACAATGGGCATATTTGATTGATGAGTGCACTTTGTATACATGTTTTCATGCCCCAAATCTATCATTTTGCATGCTTTCAAGTTTACTTTTATGCATGAGCAGTGCTATTATGGGTATTTTTGTTATATGTGTAGGAATAGAGTACTCAATGTAATTTGGAGTGAAATCGGGAAGAAAATGAGAAAATATTAAAAAAACTCAACTACTCAAACTGGATACGGGCTAGACACGCTCGTGTCATGCCCACTGAATATCTTAGCCTGATGTCAATCCAGCAAGAAATCTGTGTAGAAAGGCGCTTCCAAGCTTGACACGATTAGGAAACGATTGTGTCCATGGCACTGAAAAACCTAGGCCAAAGGCAATTTTATTGAAGAATAGGCGACACGCGCTGGGTGCTCCTGACACACTCGTGTCACATCATTGCACGGTCAAGACACTACCATGTCCCTTCCACTGAATCTTCCAGGCGGAGGCATTCCATTTCACTCAATTCTCCCCCGACATGACATGGTCTGGACATGCTCGTGCGCATACCGTGTTGAGCCCGAATCCTCTCTTTTTAACTCCAGTTTTTAGGGTTTTCTTTTGATCTTTGTCCAGGGATCTTCTTCTCCACCGGGAGGACATTGATGAGAGCGAAGATCAAGCTTATCCACACCTTCTAAGGCATCAGGGAATGAGTCGGAGGCACAAGGGAAATGGTGCTAGCACACGGAGCTCGACATTGGAGGCAAATCTCAAAGAGAATGGAGGCATGTCTTCTTTCTTTAGATCTAGTGTTATCTCCATGTTATACCCACCCATGAGGGGCTAGACGGCCACGGTGCCCCGGGGTGGAAACTTTGTCACTTTGTATGCTTTAAACACTTGTACTCTTCTTGATTTATGGAGTTCTTTTGGTTCTTGTTTTGAATCCTGTATTGCAAAACTTGATGTGCTTGACTTGCGTAGTTGCTTAGATAAAACTTGATGGTGGATTAACGCAGTTGTTACTGCCCTAGGCAATAGCATAACTTGGTGAGCTTGAATCTATAGTTATCTTTACAAAACTTGACGTATTTGAGAGCCTTAGTTGCAATATTGCTTTTGAGCACACACTAGAGCCTAAGAATGTACTTGGTAAACCATGAGAGTGAGTGAGCATCACTAAGTGCTTAGGAAACATCCCGGGGCATTGTTCTCTTGTTGTTGACACTCAATCCAATTGCCTTTTTATCTCCATCTGTTCTCTTTTCCTTTACTTCTTTATTTTCTATTTTATTTTAAGTAATCCTATCACCAATTCATTCTTTACTAGAGATCAGTGTTGAGAGAGTACTTTAGTCCAGTCCTTGAGGTTCGACAACCCTACCCTTTACGGGGTACCACTATATTACTTGTGTGTGACCCGTGCACTTGAGGAGAACACATCATTGATCATGGTAATGTCCACCAAGAATTTGTCTTTGTCATTAAGGTAATTAAACAGTTCATTAGCCACTTCAATTGACATCTTTAGACTAAAGGAAATCCCTAACCAATCTGGATACAGAATCAATAACTGTTTACAACCCCCTAGATTTTTCAAATGTAATAATATTCCAATTGAACATGTGGATGCCACTTCAATTGACATCTTTAGACTAAAGAAAATCCCTAGCTAGTCTGGATATAGAATTAATAACTATTTATATAGTGTTAGTATGTCTAGTTATGATCTACTACTATGGTGCACTAAAAAGGTAGCAATAACTAACCAAACAGTATGGTAAAGGTTGATACTAAACATGAGAGATTTAAGTGGGTTTTCTTCTATTTTGCAACTTTATTAGTTAACTTAAAGCAAGGATATAGGCCCTTGTCATTTATAAATGGTATGTATTTATTAGGATAGTATAGTAGGACATTATCATGTGCTAAGGGAAGGAAGAGAATTAGGTTTTCTTCTATGTTGACTTAGTAGTCATAGTTAATGATAAAACGAGTTTGTTTATGTGTAACTTGTATAGTACACTACATAAAGGAATAGATATAAGAAGATAATCATTTGTTTTTTAAAAAGTCTAAATTGTTAATGAATGACATTTTGAATGTATCCCCAGCTTCTTCACATGGATGTTGCCTTTAGTATTTAGAGGCAAACTTACATAAAGTCAAAGCTAGTCTTCGCAAACCGCTCAAAAGTGTATAAGTTCCTAGAAGAATATAGCTTTTGCATTGATTAGAAAATCCTACAAGGATGTTGTAGAGGAGTTGTGTGGGTTATCCAAATAGGCTTAATCTTGGTTGCATGATAAGCAAATAAAGAATATTATTAGTACTTAGTTGAAATATATAGGAAGAATATATTCTACTATTGCTAAATTCTTAAATTCTTGAATTAAGAAAACATATGTGTTACCAATTACTAAATTGATAGGGGCAATAAGTATTATTCTACAATTAATGAGTGTGTGGGCTTGCACATACACTTTTAGCTATTGACATTCATTTTATGATGTTAAGTGTTAGTTTTAGCTTTAGGTGTGCAGATTTGGTGCTTAGTTATTTTCTAAGGCTAGTGTATAACATCTTAACTATATAGGATTAATTGCTACAGTTGCTCATAGTGTTTAACTTCTTAGGTATCCAAAGATTATTACATAAATCATGGTTAGATGTTTACTTTTATTTATTTTTCACTCTATATGTTGCAATAAGTATAGAATAATAATTTTGAAAAAAACATGTATAAGGTGATGAATTTGATGCATAACTGAAGATAACAAGGCAAAAAATAAGATGCTCATTTTTGCTCAACTTTACTTAGATTTAGAAAAGTGGAAGACTTGATGGGGCAGAGCATTTACTTAAGGTTTAGCAAATCAAATGGCATAACTTTTAAAGTAATCAATAATTAATCAAAAATTGACCTAAGTATGCATATGAGTCATTATAGATAGTATGAGGTATTTAAAAATCCTTACAAACATGCTTGGTGTGATTTTGCAAATTGAAATGAAGCCTATCATTGCATTGACTATGACATGGGCCAAAATATCTACAAATGCAATATGATCTGAGTCATAAACATGTGGCATAATCTAGAAATATTGATTAGGATTTTCGTGTTTGGCTTTCTAAAGAAGGAAATGGAATCTCTAGAGATGACAATGCTTGTTGAATATCTAATGGAGAAGATGGAGTGTCCAGAGGTAGCACCCCCTTCCCATATATAGGGCTATCTAATGTGGGAGATTAAAGATAGAAATGTGATAAAGCTATGTCGATTTAGCTAAAATATTGTAAAAAAGGATCATCATTATCATCATCATAATCAAGGTAAGAAAGAGATATCTAAGTTCAAATTTCGCCATCATAGAGCCTCAAACCAAAGTATTCTTTATATTTTACATCTTTATTTGCTTGAGGAAAAGCAAAAGTTCAAGTGTAAGGAGATATGATAAGTGCTCAATAGTAATATTTTTCTTATCAAACTTCTTAGCATTCTGCTTGTTCTTTGGATTAAACTTGTACAATTTGGCACTTAATTAACACATTCATTCTTTGTGATTAAGTGTCAAATACCATCAATAAGTGAATAAAATTCATTTCATACCACTTCAAAAGCAAATTAACGCATAATTGAAGTATTAGACCCAGCATGCTCTGAATCACGACCACTTGAACACCAACATCTTTTCTAGAAAGATGTGTAAAAGGATCACCACTGCCATAGTTATATAGGAGGTAATAGTTGCTCCAAGAATAGTTTGTGGTCATCTTTGTTGTAAGATAATTTGATAATTCTTCACCAAGGGATCACCACCAAGACCAATCATAAAAGTGGTCATGGTTACCATACTAAGAGGTGTGATTAGGTTTTTAATGAGATTTTTTAGATATTTTCGTGAAAAACCATAACTATGTCCGTGGTTAAAGCCATAATTAGGCTTGAAACCGAAGGGAGGTAGATTGAGGTTTCTTCAAGATTATTTTGCCAATTTCTACAGAAGTTTGGGAAGAGCTTAGAGTATCATTGAAAAGGTTTCGATCCCTAATTTTGAAGAGTAGTTGGAGGAGATTTGAGCAAGATTCTAAGGTAAGGATCTAATTCTTTGAAGAAAAATCCATCTCAAGGGAAGATTAATCGAGGGGGTTTTCCGTGATTTCTATGATTCTTGTAGTTTTTCTTAATCTTATACGATCTCTTTGACTATGAGTGGCTAAACGCCTTCTCGATGCTTGGATTTGATAAAATTTGGACAATATTTTGATTCTTGATTCCATTTTTCAATGATTTAATCTTCATTGATGTTGATAATTCAATCATGGTTGCACCAATTCCATGGATTTAGTTACCTAGAGCCCGACTTCATAGACATGAATCCAGTAAGAAAAAGCTGAATTGGATTCATTTGATCATTTATTCAATTAGTGAGAACTCCGAATATATACATGTTGGATGAACCATGATTGACAGAAATTAGTAGCAGCTCACTCAAAGTGATGGGTGATATAATCTCTCTAGATTAGGGTGACCTAATAGAGGGGTTCACAAAACTTAATGCAATTATAGAAGAGATGTGTGAAACACTTGCTCTTTCTAGGATTAGGTGCTAGTATCTTAGAGATGAAGGCCAACATAAGATAGCAACCTCAACGGTCCAATAACCAATGAGATTAGATCAAGATTCTTCCAAGAAATCAACCTATAAACACAAAGAAATTCAATATTCAATCATTGCCTTTATTAATGTTGTTCTTCCCCCAAAACATAAATTGTACAAATTTAGTTCTTGATTACATAATTTCTTGTTTTTCTTAATTTTGTTTCTTAGAATCATACTTACTCAGTTAAATAATAAATGAATGGTTAGTAGCTAGTATTCCTATCCTCATGTGATCAACTTTGCTATTAAACCACAATTTATTACTTACATGAATAGTGCACTTGCTAGCATGCATGCTTTCAATAGTGTATATCACTTCTGTAAAAGAAAAATAAGTGAAAGCTATCAAATTTCAAAATTGACTAACAAAGTAGTTGTGGAAAATGGAAAATGAGATCAATTTGGTTTCTCGACCTTAATATAATCAATTTAATTTTTTGAATTGGCTTAATATATTCAAATGATTTGGTTTCAACTTGATTCAACCAATTCAACTAATTTCGCTTAATTAGCTTAATTTGAATTTAAATTAAATAAAATCACTTTTCTTGATTCAATTTTATTTGATTTGATTTAATTGATTTAGTAAAATCAATCTACTTGATCTAGCTCATGATTATGTTAATGGCCATTTAACAATGTCTAACTCAAAACTAGTTAACACCAAAACCATTTTAGTAAAAAGAAAAGGACCACACCATTCAATGTGGTCATTAACCTATCTCATTATCAAAAAGACCCACATGCCTATTTAATATGAAAAAGGCCCCAAACTCATTTTGTGTTAGAAGAGCCTTCAAGTCTATTTAGCATAAAAAGAACCCGTAACCTCATTTATCATCAAAGGGCCCACAAAATTGATTAGCTTCATTGTATAGGATAGCAACTTGGGTTAATTCCTTTAATAGACTGGGCTTAAGTTTAACATATCAGTTTAAGCTTAGGCGGGATTTGTTTCAAGTGGTGTTTGTTTTGATGTGTTAAGAGTTACATGTAACTCCAAATACATTGTTAGTTTAAATCCTTTGTTTGTTTCAATGTATTCAATTTTCAATTGACCAAACAAATCCCTTTAACTGGTTGAAAATGGAATACTTGGTTTTTTCGGCAAATCGGCCATAAAACCAAATTATGGATTTTAGTTTTGCATCACAAAGGATTTTGGTTTTACATCAACTGTGTTCCTTCACCTTTGCCTTCTCCTTCTCCTACTGGACTTCTCCATCACCGATCGATCTCTCCTATGTCTTTGTTCTTTCCTCACTGATCGGAGAAGTCACCTTCATTCCTTCCTTAACGATCGATCTCTCTTTTTGCCTCTGTTCTTTCCTCGCTGATCAGAGAAGTCACCTCTGTTCCTTCCTCAATGATCAGTCTCTTCTTCACCTCCATTCTTTCCTCACCAATTATAGAAGTCAACTCTGTTCTTTCCGCACTTATCACTTTTCTCCTTCACCAAGATCCTTCAACCATCCACCTAGTGGCCAAGATATCCAAATCCTTTTCTCCCCTACAAAGATTGCATCTTTAGAGTCTTCTATCCTATTGAGAAAGGCCTTAGACCACAATCCTTCTCTTTTACTGATGAGCTCCTCCTCATCCTCCTCTTGATTATTCTAGTGAACATGAAGATTTGCTAAAATTAAATTCATCTTGGAAAGCACCAAGCCAATCTTATAAAGCCACAGGTTTATTGAATGCAATTTAATTTTCATGAAAGATAATGGAGGTCATTTATGCCATTTTCTTAATCGCACCTTTGGGAGTAATTTTTAAACTTTGTTAGTGATATTCAATACATGTTTAAAAACACTTTGCATAGATTGAAAGATGATAATGGTGTACACAAAGATGCTTGAGTGATAACTTCAAAGACGTCAACTGTAAACCATAATTCGATCAGAAGTCTTCACCAGTAAACTTAGGTACTCAACATTACTCCACACCCACGAAAGAGAGCTCTTGTCCCATTGATTTCGTTTCTTTAATTTCTTATACTTGTTGATTTTGTTGATTAATTTATTTTTTTTGGGTTTGTTGATTTTCATTCCTAATTTGGGTTCTTTCATCTTGGTGATGCTACTTGAATGGATAAAAATCTCTTCTTTTAGACTTCTTTGCAATGGGCTTATGCATGTAGTTGATGATGCTCTTTGGATGGATAATGACGGGTGGTTCAAAAGTGATATCTTGGTCTTTTTGATAGTTCTATTCCACTAACAAGTATTGATTTTGATCTGGGTTGCCTGGCGGTTTCTCTCTAGTTCCTCTTGAGAATGCGTATTCTCTATTTGAACTTGCTTCGTATTCAGATTTATTGGTTGCTTGAATTTTTTTTCTTAGCTTTTATTTATATGGTGGTGATTTCTGGGTTCATTAGCTACAATATTTTAAGATAAACAATGTTTTCCATCACATCTTCAATGATCTTAATCCTCCTTTTCTATGTTATACTATCTATTTTTACATATGTAAACTAATTTTATGGTTTGATGGTGACTTCAACATTTGCTTCTTTTAGATTTGCACTTAGATTGATATAAGCATTTTAACTAATTTGTAATATCTTTGCAGCTAACTAATTTGCAATATCTTAGCATTTTATCATTCAAAGCTGTAATATCTTAGCAGCTAACTGATTTGCATTTAGATTGATATTATTTTTATGTTTAAAAGAGTTGTAAGACTAATAAAAATTAGATTAAGATGTTATTATTAATTCATTTTTAAATTGCAACTTAATATCTACGACTATGAAATCACAAACCTAATGTTTTTTTTTATTTGCAAATTGAGTTGAATAGAATTCAATCCCTCTCGTGACTATCAAATTGTGTTTGAATTATATTTTTGATCGATAAATTGTATGAGTAATATGCTTTGTGTAACTTTATAAGTGTTCATCTTATTTATTTTCATAACTGTTTAATGATATTTCAAATTATCTGCAACATGAAAAGTTATTATGTTATGTAAGTCTTTATTAATTTTTCACATATGACTATGACTTGTCATTACCAAGACATTTTAGAAGAACTCTAGCAACATGAGTTTTTTAGCGCACATCATCAGCTTTATTAGTTTAGGCATTTATTGGTTTGGCTCTATTGATTTGACTTTTTTTTATTATTTTTTATCATTTACTTTTCTAGGAAAATCGCATTCTAGGGGAGACATTGTTACTATATTAAATTGGATCGATTATGAATTTATAAGATCATTTGATATTCCTTGTCCCATTATTAACCAGACATTGAATAACTTAGAAGTAATGCTAGTTTCAAGTTTTTTTTCTTTTTTAAACTACTTTTATCATCTTCAAATGATTAGGAACTAATTTAATCACTGACGAAAGAGATATGCACAAGATAGTGAAATTACATTGTGCCAAGAAATCAAACTTTAAAGGGGAAAAAAACATGGGATTATTTATCAATAATATTTTGTTCTAATTATCCCTTATTAAGTGAAATGTGTAAAACATCTAATATCTTGAACTTTTTTTTTTTGTTTATTTTTTATTTTTAATAGATGACTGAGCATGGCATAGAGTATAACATTTATGGCGCTCGTGTTACAATCCTTACTGCTGCTTTTGCCGTCACATTACTTTTGCATAGTAGACAACATAGAATTTGTAGAGAACCCTCTCGTTGTCGATCAGAAATTAGAGAACAATATTTATCAAGACTAATCGATGGAAATGACACTACTAGTATCAATATGGTCCATATGAACAAGTCAACCTTCTACAATCTTTGCTTGATAATAAGACAAAAAGGTCTTATGCAAGATACATTGCATATCACTATCAAAGAACAACCTAAACACTATAAATTTGTTAACTAGCACATATGTTTTTGTTAGGAAAGTATTACTTGGTTGATGTTGAGTTAGCAACAAGACAAGGTTTTATATCAGCCTATAGGGGTGTTAGATACCATCTTAAAGAGTTTGGCTCGCAGACACTGGCAAACCATAAAAAACTTGTTAATCTTCATCACTCATTAGCTCGAACCACCATTGAAAGAGCTTTTGGTTCTCTTAAGGGGCGCTTCAAAGTTTTATCATCAAGACCATTCTTTCCTTTCAAAACTCAAGCTAAACTAGTTTTAGCTGCATGTATTTTGAATAATTATATTATAAGTGTCACCAAGATATGTTCATATCCTTTGAGGAAGAGTGGACACCACAATGATCACGCTTAGAAAGTAACGTGAGAGAACAGAGAGAGGATGCCCAAGAATGGGTTGTACGTCAATAATGGATTGCATGCTATATGTGGGCAAACAAGTAGAAAATTATTTGTTGTTCTTATGGAACAATGTGCTTGCTTCTAGACTATGACTTGTGGATGTTTGTTTAAGTTTCTAGCTTGCACTTGACAATAATTTTTCTATATTTCTATTAACAAATTTCAGTTGTCATAAGATCATTACTTGTTTTGTATTTGTTGGATGTTTGTTAAATTTTATAGTTTTGATAATTTCTTATTTATGCCTCAATTATAGAATGAAGAACACCAGGATGTTAGAAGATAGCCAAATATCATAAAATGGTATAATTTTAATTTTGTTCTTGTCCTTGTGAACTATATCGTATGGCATGCTTGCTATTTTTTCTCTATTTTTTCTCTCTTTCTAGCAAGTGTATGCAAATTAATAAATAAGCACACATTAAGAGTAAGTTAATAAATATAATAATTATTATTAATAATAAGTTAATAAAGTTAATAATAAATGGTATTTTTTATAAAAAAATGTTATTAGAGTAAATGAATAAATCCAATAATTTGTTAATGATAAAAATTAAAAAGTTAAGCAATACAGGGCAATGTTTTAAATATAATATTAAATAATAACAATAAATTAAATACTAAAGTTAATAATTAATAAATATTTAATAATTAGTATAGCATAATAAATTGATATATAATAAAGTATGGGGGTAATCTTACCATGAGTAACCATACCCCAAAATACATCAAACCAAACATATGTTTATCAACTTCAGATTTACGAATCCTTCGAAATAAACATAAAATCTAATAATACAGTAATTTCATTTACATCAAACCAAATACAAGATTTGACTGCACTGTATTTTAAAAACTAAGTATTTTCAGTAATATTGTAACTAAAAATCTATTGTATTTAGAATTACATCCAACCAAGAGCTACTTCAATGTATTTGGAGTTACATGTAACTCCAAATATTTCAACTTTTAAAATCCCTTGTTTGTTTTAAGAGATTTTGAAATCCCCTTTTATTTACAAATCCAGTGAAGGCTAAAAGTATAGGATTTGGTTTTACGGATAATTAGACAATAAAACCAAACACAACATTTTCAATTCCCTCACATGCTTGTCACCTAAGGGATTTGAAAGTAAAAAGTGAGAGGATTTGATGGTTTATTGTTATGGTTTTAATTTCAAAATTATTTCAATTTTATAAAAATATTTAATTTTATTTAAGTTAATTTTTTTTAATATTTTATCCATTTTATTTTCCTTTGAAATTAATTGAGATATAATTAAAAATTCCAAATTTCACACTTTAGATAATTTTAGAAATTTTAATTCAAAACCGTCACATTATAAATATATATCCAAATTTTTTTATATCATCATGGTTTGTTTTAATGAAGAAAACCTAGTTTTTATGTTTTATATTTAATGTTATTAGTATGTATGGACAATTACTTTAAGTTTATAAAAAGAATGATTATCTAATTGGATATAAAAGATTCTATCCAAAGAATGCACGATTTATAAATAACTTCTAACCAAAATAATACTTTTAAAAAAATATTTCATCTCATTTTATAAGTAAATAGAAGTTTTTTTATCACTAAATTACATTTGCTAGTATATAATGTATTTAATATAAATATTAGACGTGTCAAGAAAATTTAATTTAACAAAAATATAATCATATATTAAATTAATTAAATAAATACCTAAATATTTATTTTATAATTAACAAAACGTAATAGCATACTTTGTTATTAATAAAATCTAATGATTAGCCAAGGTGAGCCTCCCTATTGGTATTCTCATAGCCTTATCGAAGGAAGATTATCCTTCCCAACACTTTGTGTGTTGTTTCGGCTTTTTTTGTGTGCGTAGACTTGAAGTCCTTTTCAAGTGGTTTTTATTTTTCTTTGGTAGTTTAGACTGAGTCTGTGGGTGTACTTTCGAGTTATTGTTGGACTTGTATGGTTGAGTGTGTGTGTGCACACTCACCTTCTTTGCTTGGACAGATGGCCGGGCCATGTGCCATGCGTTTGTTAGGCAGTCGTAGGGCCGCCTGCCCCTAGCAAGGCGGGGGAAGGGCGCCAATCTTGCCCCTACGGGCAGTCTGCGCCCATTGGAAGCCCGCAAAGCATGCCCAAGAACGCCCTTGCAGGGTTGCCGTGTGCCTACAGGGCGGCCGCATGGTGCGCCCTGACTTGTTGTAAGCCTTCTTTAGGTCGTGTTTTGTCTCCTTGGTGTTCTCCCCCTCTCTTTTCCTCTCTTCCTCCCTTTTCCTTTGGGTTTTCTTTGGAGTAAGAAGGAAGGTAAATGATTCCCTCTTCTTATTAGTGGAGCTTCAAGATCCATCATCCTCCTCCTTGATCTTATAGGTAAGTTTTCTTCTATTCTTTGTCTTCCTTGTTGTATTGATGGATGGATGGATGGATGGATGGATCTAGGGTTAGGAAGGAAGCTTGAAAGGCTTGATCCTTGTTATCCTTGGTTTCTTGTTGTTGTTAGAACTTGGGATTATGACTTTCATTATTGTTCATCAAAGATCAAGTGTAGCATAGGTAGAACTTTCTTGTTTGCTTATTTCCTTGTTTTGTATGGAAGCCAATCACCCCTACATTTCATTGGAAATCTTGACACCCAATTTTGAGTCAACCCTAGGTCTTGTTAGGGTTGCATTGCATGGTTGAACCTAGGGTTTCATTCATGTTTTCTTTGTTTAATTCTTGTTTGTTGCTTGTATGTGTGTGTTTAGTTGGTTAAGTGGTGAGGGATTTGTTGGGAGGCAAGGAGCCAGTGGAGGAGTAGTGCAACCACGGTTTAAATTGGATATGTTGTGAATGGATTACGTGATTGCATAATTCTATTAGTATATTACTTAAAAACCTTCATTGCTATATTTGCGAGTTTTCCATGGTTTTATCAAATGCTTTGATATGTTTGGAAATGAATTTGAATGCTATTGAATTATGAGCGAAACTCTTGATGTTTGATGAAAAATACTTATAACTATGTAAGTATAATGGTTTGACATGAAGTATGAAGCTTTTATGCATATATTACTTGTGACATTTATGTTTATGAAAATGATGCTTATTTCTGACATGTGAATATCATCCTAGACAAGGACCATGTGATATGATTTATGTGGATGGTATTGTTGATACACCTACGGGTGGTTTTGATAGTGACAAGGTAGTAACCTTCCTATTGTACTAGGGGATCCCCCATGGGCCAACCTATAGATGTGGCGTGGAGGACCCAGTTTTACTTATCCATCTCAGGTGGATCGTAGAGCCCTAAATAGATGTACACCTAGAGTCTGGAGTCACCACATAGATCTGGTGGGTCCACGTCAAGGACATGAGAGCCTTAACAGCTATGAACTTAGCTGTGGCCACGGCTATAGTTTAGAGGGTTTTCTAAACCATTGATCAATTGATCGAAATGTAAACATGGTATTTGAGAAATTCATGTTCTTGTGATGAATTCTTTTTATGTTGATCCCTCATATAATCTTGAAAAGAAAATGAGTTTTATGATGAGTTTTATGGGTAGTGTTTTAAGAGTCATATTATGCTTAAAGATGATTATTGAATGTGAAAATTCTTATTTGAGTCAAATGAATTCTTTATAATAGTTATTGATTTCATATACATATATATGTTATGCTATATGTTGTATCATTCAAAGTTATGTGTAATATTGTAAAAGTTCGATGGTTGATGATTCATCTACTTGTTTTTATATTCTTTTTAAATTGTGCTAATCTATTCACTGAGTGACTTTGGTTACTCATCCTCTCCCTCCCTTCCAAGCTCTAGCGGTTAATAGTGTTGCTGCGAGGCGAGTGCTGGATATTCTCTATCTATCCTTCTTATTTCCATCCTTATGTATGTTTCTTCTTGCACATGTTGCATTGTATAAGAATATGGATCCATTAGTGTGCTTGACACTCTATATGCATGATTTCTATGTTGTCTATTCTTTTGAAAACCTTGTTGTATTTTTTACTAGTATATTTTTTGGACTCTATTATTAGGTTTTTCTTTTGTTGCTTCCTCTGTGCTATTGTTTTACTCCATTCTATATATATTATGTATTCTTGATATATTTATGATTAGGATTGTCAAAATCCAGGGTTTTGTTAGCCTTAAGGTGACTCAAGGGTTAAGTGGTATGTGTATCCCTCCTCAGGTTGCTGCCATAGTTGTTTGTGTGCTAGGTCCGTGGGTCGGAGTATGACACTTAATTTTTTTGTTCTCCCGTTAAGACTATGATGGTGCGATACCATCCGTGATTGCTACCAGCCAAACTTTGCCTCATCATAAGTATCACAACAAGCAAATGGAAGCAAATGAAAGCTAACACAAAAGAGAGACAATTGATAAGCCCTTTCTGTAACCGCAATTCACAGGTCATACAAGTAGTAAAGTATATCCAAATGGGTCGGGTAATCGAATCCTCAGGGACTAGTATTGCTATCAATACTTGTTCTATTTCTAATATCTTGCCGACTCAAGAGATTGGATGAAAATTAGTTTAAAGAAATTAAATAAATGAAGGAAGAGAAGTGAAAGAGAGACAAGGTTGGGTTGAAGAGATAGCAGTGGAAAGAACAATGCCCCGAACTAATCCCTTTGACAAATGTATTGACTAGGCAACAATTACATATACATCTCCTTGGACCGTGGTGACCACCTACACAGAATTTGATAACATACATCTTCACTCAAGGCTCGGAGTGGACTCAACCCCTTTCCTAATGTGTGCCCTAGCTAGATGGAACAACAGATTATCCTCTAGATAGCAGATAAGTAACTAGGGTAAGGCAATCAATAAAGATGGGGTACTCGGATATTGATCCGCCTAGGACAATCGTTCAAAGTGCAAGAACCCTATATTATACTTCCTAATTGATGCAACAATGAGTCTTGGAAATCCTTAATTACATGATCCCAAATTTAAGGTCAACCATGCCAAACTCTATACATGTCCCAGAGTAGAGATTGAATAACCTCTCAACCTCACACTCGCATAGAATTGCAATGATCTCTAGGGATTCCAAGTGATAAACCCTATTCCTATGCATAGACCTAACCCTTTGGTCCAGGTGGAAGATCCCTAGCCTAAAATCACTTCAGCGCTTCACTTCATTACACTCGCAACTAAGCCCCAGCGGAAGGTCATCCCTTAGCCCATTAACTCTACTATGGCCGCAAAGAACTCTTGGAATATGGAGGTAGGATAGATCACACCGGAGGGGAAAGGGGACGCTCCGCTACCTCTCGACTCACCCTCTCAACCCTCTCCAATCTAGCTTTGTCTAACTCTCATGGTGTGTCACTCACTCACAAGAGTTACCAAGAAGAACTCCCAACCGTAGTCTCACTCTAGCGGAGTATTCATACAATCAAGTTTCCAAGATTGAAACTCACAATAAACATCAATTAATTGAAAGCATAATAAAGAGATTCAATGAAACGAATACATCCTAGGGTTCACAAATACCCAAGTACCCACTAGGGGTTTAGCTCTCCATGGAGCTTGATACAATCAATGAAATTGAATGTAAAAGCAAAGCATCCATAGAAAACCCCCTCATTAGTCATGTGATGATCTTGTGGAGAGTCCTCTACTCGTGGCAATGGTCCCTTTGTCCGGCCTAGGATACACCTCGCCGGATCGGTGCCGACGAAAGCTCTCCCACTAACCTTCTTCCAAACAGCGCGCTATGTCAGAGTCGTAGAACCCCTCCAAAGCCCTAGCCAATAACTCTCAAAACCCTAGCCGCCACCCTCTCTCAAGTTGGGAAAAAGATGGAGAAAAGAATGCTGAAATCGGGGCTGAAATCGGCTTTTAAAGGGCTGGAATCGGGAATCCACATGCCCACGTGGGCGCCCCTGTGGATTTTTCACACGGGCGTGTGGAATTTCCACACGCCCATGTGGATTCTCTGTTTTCCTGTTTTCTCAGCCGACTATAAATAGTGTTGTTGTGGTATTTTTGCTACAGTGTTTTCTACAATACCTGCTACAGTGCCGGCCTGGAATACTCCCAAATCCATACTTTCATCGAGGTAACGCAAACAGGCACACATTTACGTTATGGATCGCCTTGCTTCTTTAATAATGGACAAGTCGGAATGCTTGAATGTGACTGCCCTTGTGCCCCTCCAAATAGTTGTGCTAACTCGAGTACGAGGAGGTTGGCACACATTCCTGCATCTGGAACCTGACCTATGTCTTCACGTTTGAACCTTAGCAAGATTTCCTCCAAATTTGTGCATTACGACCCACATTGGCTTCTTTCTCTCATAATCGACCTCACAACCCTACCTGCATAAAAGTAACATAAATACACCCATATTAACGTTAAAACCCTAGAAAAGTAATGTTCAATATAAGGAAAGAACGCTTCGCATTCCTATCGCACAAGCACTTATCACTTCCTGATTATGCTTTTCTTGAAAAGTGCATTCCAGCACCATTTTGCACCCGAATTCAACTCTATTCATTTTGTTTTAATCTAAAGCCTAATTATCTGCAATAATTAACAAACATACCTTAAATAGCATCAGTTTATACAAAAGCATACTAAAGGAACAAGAAAATCATGCAATAGGATATATAAAATGTCTATATAAAATACAGTTATCAAATACCCCCACACTTAAGCCTTTGCTCGTCCTCAAGCAAAACACTCGGCTCACAAGAAAAGAAGATGAGCACATTACCTCTGATATCATAAAAGATATGGAATTCACAAACAATGAGGGGACCCTAGAGACTAGTGCGTAATTAAATAACTTTACAAGAAACAAATTCACCCATAGTCCATACTCCCCATGTGTGTGTGTGGATTTACCCTAAAAATGTGCCACTTACACCTTGGGAGACAAAATAGCTTTATATACCCCAGAGATAACCCTTTCTCCCGGTAGGTCATCAAGTGAACACGGGTGATGGCCAAGATCCGACTACTGAAGGGTGGCTTTCACACTTTATAAGGAGATAGCTCTTTCTACCATCTTTCTTTAAAAGCTATTTATACAACATTAGTAGTGCATTCATATGAATCTAACTTTTTGACAACTAAAGAGTAAAGTTTTTTTTAAACAAAAGGGATTTGGCCCAAAAGCTAAAATCCTTCCTAGGATACAAGTATACCCACAACTAGGATAAAAAGTGAAATGAAGAGGTTTTCGGAGCATAAATGAACTAGCAATTAAAACAACAAAATAACTAGCTCTAATGTCACCCTTAGTCTTATGATTCCCTAACAACATGTCATGCATCATCCTAAGTCATGCATCATCATAATAAATACAAAGATAACCCTCCCCCACACTTGAACATTACATTGTCCTCAATGTACACCATGCAAACAAACATAAAAGGAAAAGAAGACAGCTAAATAAAATTGAGGAGACTTATTAGGGTTTCCCTGGACATGGAGAGTGATGATGTTGCTCTCAATGAGAACAACTCATATATTCCAAACAGGGCATACATCTTGTAAAGCAAGAAAAGATAGATGTGAAGCTCAAGGAACAGAACATAAGATAAAATAAAGTATTGAAATGAAATAATAGAAAGCAAATAAGATAAACACTTTATCAGGGGACTCCCCTTGCTGACTGTACAAAAAATACAAGTCCAACATGACAAAGTCCCAAAACTAAAAATAAACGACTGAAATAAAAAGATAAAGCAATGCTCAGTCAAACTCAGACTCAGTGGCATTTAGGTCATCAAAATCAGTGTCGTTAGTAGTAGCAGCAGGCTTATCTCACTATAGGGGGTACCCTCTTGCCCCCTGAATCCTCTCCACTCTCCGAGTCAGAAGCCTCGGAGAAAATGGTGGAGATGATAATTGGAGGCCAATGTGAGCAGCAATCCTTATGATGCTCTAACCCAACCAATGCTGGAAAAATGGGGAACTCGTCGATGGTGCGGCGTGGCTGTGGGTTCGAGTCAGTGGTCTTGATGGGGAACAAGGTGCTGGAGGGGATGGAGGAGATGTTGCCTCAGCAGGGGATGTAGGGGTACTAATAACATGGAAGCGGGTCCCATGGGAAGTCCTAATTGGCTGTACCATCCTCACGTCCCATAGGATGTCGAGGGTGATCAGGGTACTGTCGCCCTCGATCCTCATACTAATGATCCCCTCTCAAAGGCCCATCCCTCGGACGAGCAGAGTGATGTAGGTTCCAATGAATATGACTCCCACTCAAGAATCAGCCTCTTGATGATGAAAACCAAGGCAACCTCATATCCTAAGTGAAAATGGAACCCATCGACTATCCTGAGAAGATAGTTGAAGTCCATTTGGCTCACCACTCCGGTGCTATGTCCCCGCCCTGTCAAAGAGTAACTCAGAAGATGATGGATATACTTGAGGACGGGGGAACGAAGGCTGGTGGCCTTTGCTCAGTGGGGATCATATCCACTAGTGGTGCTCAGTGGCGGAACAAGACTTTAAGGACTCCCTTGCTGAGCGTTCGATCAGAAGGGCATCGTACTTTGGTGTATGAGTAAATGCCTCATTGTAGAGTCCCAAATGAACAGAGAACTCTGTCAAGTTCATATGGTACATGACCCTAAACACCTAAAACTGAACAGTCTCAGCCTTGTGGAAACATATCATCCCTCTCTTGAGCTCCAAAGTCACTAAGAACTCTAATGTCAGCTCTTTATAGGTGGTATTTGTGATAGAGAAGAGCTAACTCTAGGTCCCCACATGGAAGAACCCTTGGACCACCTCGATGAGTCCTATATCATGTAACACATCCCCGTAGGGGCCTTTTAGGGATAGCTTGTCAGCTGCTCTCACACCTGGCCCAGTTGGGAGCGGGCCTAGATCTAATAGTCTCCTTCCTCGGTATAATCCTGCATAAAAATTTAATAAGCAAGTCAATGTTCATGAAAATCAATCATAACACAGCCATGTTGCATAAGTAGCATGGGTGTGCTGGCTGGGACAGAGCACGAGGGTTCTGCAAGATCAACTAAAGAAAAGAATGTGTTGTATAACTTTCTCATGAGTTGCCAATTCCTTAGCAACGACACCAAAAACATGATACTTCCTTTCCATTACTTCAAATACACGAGCTGTTCAAGTAGTAAAGTGTACCCGAATGGGTTGGGTAATTGAATCCTCAGGGACTGGTATAGCTCTCAATACTTGCTCTATTTCTAAAATCTAGCCGTCTCAAGAGATTGGATGAAAATTATTTTAAAACAATTAAGAAATATAGGGTTGTCGAACCACAGGGATTGGACTTCTAGTACTAATTGATCCTTTCATATCTAGGATAACCTAATGGGTGATAAAGTTGTTAATAACTAAACAAAGAAAAAGAATTAAAGGGATGGAAGGACCAGGTTGACTAGGGTTAAGTTTTGGTAACAAGAGAGCAATGCCCCGGGATGACTCCTGTGTGGTCGAGATACTGACTTGAGTCTAATACCTACCAAGGTACATTCTAAGATTTTTGTGGATGCTCAAAAGCTCTATTGCATCTACGGCTTTCAAATATGCCAAGTTTTGCTAATGTAACTATGGGCTTCATACATGCCAAATTTAGAAAATTACCAAAGGTAATCACACTACGGTAATCCACACACTCTGAGTTTTATACAAGAAACTATGAAAATCAAGCACGCCAAGTTATGCAACACATTAAAAATACAAGAATACTTTAGAACTCAATAAGCATCAGAAAATAAGTAGTCAAAGTATAAGAGGCAACATAGTTTACAATCCTGGGGCACCGTGGAACGGTTAGCCCCTCATAAATTCATAACTATGAGTAAAAGATAAATGTAAACAAGAGAGAAATCATGACTCCCCCCCTTTACAAAGATCTCTTCAGTTGTACATCAAGAACTCCATGGAATGGGCAAACTCCACTTCTCGACATCTCTAGCTCAACCTTGATCCCCTTAGCTCTTGTGGTGATGGTTGATCATCAATCTCTTGAAGGCTCCTCCGCTGGAGAAGAAGACCCCCGAACCAAAGATATAAAAAAACCCTAAATCTGGGAGTTAAAAAGGAACTTTCAGGCTCGACACAATCTAGCATGGTCTTGCTCAAATTGTGCACTTCTTGGAACTTCTGAGTGAAAACGGCTAAGTGTCATCCTATGATAATCACAGGAAGAGAACGGTCAGCTTGAGCATGCCCATGAAAGAAGCACGCAAAACGTGCTTCCCTTGAAAACACAAGCAACTCCCATCTAGAGATAACCAAGATGAGTAAGCACCCCCATGCTTCACTCTTGCTCTTGCTAAAAAGCAGAGGAGTCCCATTCATAGAAAACCATGGGGAGATGGCTTACCAGTGCTCTGTCGTGCTTGTATTGGACACATAGAGAAATTGCCTTCTTTAGTTGATTTTGTCCCTGATTTTACTTCATATGTGTTATGAGCCCTTAAAGCCTACACCAAAGACAAACATACCCAGAATAACATCATTCATAGACAATAAGTGCTTAAAGATGAGCAAAAGAGTGCATTAGAGGTATGCAAAATATGATATGAAATGCACTCATCATTATTTTTATGTCTGTAGCCACATTATAGAAAACATATTTTTAATGTCAGTCTCACCCCGATTTATTACTTTATTATCATCTACATAACAAATTGAGTTTTTACTATTTTTACAGATAACATTTCCCATTAATTCTTTTTTATTGACATACTTTGAGGATTTCATATTTTCCTCTCCCTATTCACATGGGAGATCCTCCTCTTCAAGAGCTTTATTTTTCTGCTTCATTTTTCTAAGAGCTAAATCTTTGGCATCTATTTGCCTTACACATTTTTCTTATGGTTTGTTTTCTATTTCTATTTCTTTTAATGGGGCAATATGTATCTCAATTCTTGTAGGAGTATTGGCATCTGGTATATATGACTTGGTTAGTCTTTTTGTATTTGTGAATGCATCAGCTTTTTCATTTGCAATATTCTATAATTTAATGATCCTTTGAACTTCAAGTTCACATATTTTTCATATGAGGATTATATGTATATAACTGGAATGTGTTCCAGTCAATTTATTTCTACTCATTTTGAATAAGGATGTCTCCCCTAACGAAGGAAAGATAGATTCATCAAAATGACAATTTGCAAATCTTACAGTAAATACATCTCCCGTTAATAGCTCTAAATATCATATAATTAAGGGAGAGTTATAACCAACATATATACCAAGTTTGCATTGTGGACCCATTTTGTATGTTCTGGTGGTTCTATTGGCACATATATTGCACAACTAAATATTCTTATATGTGAAATATTAGGTTTTTTACCAACAATAAGTTGTTGTGGTGAATATGAGTTACATGCAGCGAGTCAGATCCGTATTAAAGCTGCAGCATGCGAAATAGCATGACCCCACGAACTTATAGGCAACTTTGTTCTTAATAACATTGGACAAATAATTATTTAGAGTTTTTTTAATCAATGACTCCGTCAACCCATTTTGGGTATGTACATGAGCTACTGGATACTCAACTTGTATTCCAACTGCCATACAATTATCATAAAATAATTTTGATGTAAATTCACCAGCATTATCAAGAAAAATTATCTTTGTAGGATAATCTAAAACTGTGTTTTAAGCCTAATAATTTGTGCCAATTACCTTGCAAAAGCTAGATTTCTTGTAGATAGAAGTGAACATGGGAACATTTAGTCAATGTATCAATTAAAACCATAAAATACCTTAATGGTCCTCATGATGGATGTATTGGTCCAGATATTTCTCCTTGTATTATTTCAAAAAATTTAGGAGATTCACCAGCCACCTTAATTTTAGAAGGTCTGGTTATCAATGATAAGTGCTTGTGTATAAGTATTATGAAGTATACTTTTCTTACATTGTGCATCACTTTTATCAGATTTTATGGCTCATTCGTGTGTATTTGTGTTCTTTTGTGCGTTTAGGGTTGTGGAGACAAGTTTGTGAGAAAAGAAGCAAAAATAGATTATGGACAAAATTGTTGAGGAAACTCTTGGACCAAACAAGAATTAAGGCACAAGTTGTGCTCATAGAAATGTGGGTGTGCCAATCTCCAAAATGCTCAAGCAAATACATAAAGTGGAGGGGGTAAAAAGGCAGTCACACTCATTTGTTCCAATTTGTGCAACATTGTCAAGAGCTTCGTCAATGTGTTTGAAAGCAAGACGCGACGTGATCTACCGCATGGTTGTGTGCCCAACTTGGCGTCCTCGATGAAGAAAATGAGTCAGGAGCATTGTAGAGAAAGTACTATAGCACTTTACTGTAGCAAAATCACTGTAGCAGTTACTGTTTATAGCGCGCAGGAAAAACACAGTCTGGAAATCCACACTCCCGTGTGGAATTTTCACACTCCCGTGTGGATACCCGATTTCAGCCCTATAAATACCGCTTTGAGAGTTTTATTGGGGGATCTTCTTCCTATCTTTTACCTATCTTTTGGGCAGAGTGCGGCTAGGGTTTGGAGGGGTATTCGCTAGGATTTAGGAGCGTTTCTACGGCATTCGACATCAATTTTCTTTGGAGGAGAGCTATTAGGGGAGCTTTCGTCGCCATTGATTTGGCGAGGTGTGCTCTAAGCTTGATGAAGGAGTCTTTGGAGAAGACGAGGCGGCTCTTGAAGACCGTCGACATGGACGACAAGGGGGTTATCTCTATGGATTACTTGCACTTATTTTGGATTTTATCTTGGACTTTGTATTTCTCCATGGAGAGCTAAACTCCTAGTGGGTGCTTGGACTTGTAAACCCTGTGATGATTTTGTTTCATTGACTTCTATTATGTTTCCTTTAATTGATGTTTTAATTGAGTTTCAATCTCGTGTGTTTATTGATTTGATTTTCCCTTAGAGTGACACTAGGGTTGAGAATCTATCTAGGTAATCCTTGTGATTGAGTAACACTTCATTAGGGTTAGACTTAGCAAGGTTGAAGAGGGTTGAGAGGGTGAGTTGAGAGTAGTGGAACGTCCCCTTTCCCCTCCAACATGATTTATTCTACCTTCATGTTCCAAGAGTTCTTTAGATCATGATAGAGTGAAGTGCAAAGCAACGAACTCCATTGAAGCTTAGTTGCGCGAGCAACAGAGTGAAGTATTGAGCACCCTTAGTGCTAGGCCTTAATCATGATTAGGGGATCTTTCGCCTGGACCAAAAGGTTAGATCTAAATTAGGGAATAGGGTTTATCACTTGGAATCCCTAGAGTTTCAAGCAGTCCCACACAGTGTGAGATGTTGATAGTATCCCTTTCCGCCGGGGCATAGTGTAGAGGGCTAATCACGATTGACCTTAGGTTTAGGACCGTGTGTCTTTGGATATCCACGACTAATTAAACTTCAATTATGAGGTATAATATTAGTCTTGCACTTGAAACAATAGTTCTAGGATGCGCATTGTCCGGGTACCCCATTTTATCATTGATTACCACTCTTTATTCCTCTTGCTTTCTCTTTTTTCTCTTTTACTTTTATTTGCATTGATATTTTGAATCAACATCACAAATTGGTTTTCACTCTAGCTAAATAGCAATACTTCTTATTCCTGAGCTTTGATTCCTTGTGGATTTGACTACCCACTAACCGGGGTAATTTATTAATTCGATGACCCATGCACTTGCGGTACACACACGCAAGGGGTGTGTCAATCAACTTTCCTATTGAGCATGTTGAACATATCTATTCATTACATTTTAGGATTTTATAATCCTTTAATGGGTGTCTATGGGTTCTAGTAACAATCCGACGCATCATACTAACACCTGGATACTTAATTATTTCATGCCATAGTTTAAATATTTCTGGATCATTAACCCTCCTTCTTAAGACTGTATGTGATTCCATCACTTTAATACATATACAATATAATCATAAAGGTATATAGGGAAAGCTTTCAAGTGCACGTTTTTGGCATGAAACAACTTGAGTAATGTAAATATATTCTTTTTCCTCCTTATCAACCATCTCTAAATGATATCTATTAAGACGTATATCTTTAAAACTTAGAAGGTTTCTTCAAGATATTGGAGAATATATAGTATTTTTAATCTACAAAGGTCCATTTGGCAACATCAATACTGCTCTCCCAGAACCTTCAATTAGGTCTGATGACCCAGCTATTATGGCTATAAAAGCATTTTTCCTTGATAAGGATGTTAAATATATTTGCTTTTGCAATATAGTATGCATCGTTCCATAGCTAACAATGCATTCATCATCAGCCATATCTTATCTTTATAAAAAAACATAACAAACAAATATAATTTTAATGAAAAATATAACATATTCAATAAGAAAATACTACATATATTATAAATTTGATCTATGAGAAAGACTTTTTATGTGTTGATAAGTGCTTGTGTATAAGTAATATAAAGTATACTTTTCTTACATTGAGCATCACTTTTATCAGATTTTATAGCTCAATCATGTGTATTTGTGTTCTTTTGTACATTTAGGGTTGTGGAGACAAGTTTGGAAGAAAGGAAGCAAAAGTGGATCATGGACGCTATTGTTGATGAAATTCTTGTATCGAACAAGGGTCAAGGCACAAGTTGTGATCATAGACATGTGGGTGTGTGCCAACCTCCAAAGTGCTCAAGTGAATGTACAAATTGGAGGGGCACAATGGTAGTCACACTCATGTGTTCAAACTTGTGCAACATTTTCAAGAGCTTCATCAATGTAGTTTAATTGAAGATGCGACACGATCTACCCCATGGATGTGTGCCCAGTCATGTTGCCTCGATAAAGAAAATTAATTCAAGAGTACTTTAGCAAAGTACTGTAGTAGTTTATTCTAGCAAAATTACTGTAGCAAATACTGTTCACACGTGCAAGAAAATGCAACCTGGAAATCCACACGCCCGTGTGGATGCCTAATTTCAGCCCTATAAATACTGCTTTGAGAGTTTTATTTGGGGATCTTCTCCCTATCTTTGACCTATCATTGGGGCGAGCGTGGCTAGGGTTTGCAGAGGCTTCTGCTGGGTTTTAGGAGCGGTCCTATGGCATTTGACATCAATTTCCTTTCGAGGAGAGCTATTGTGGAGCTTTCATCGGCAATGATCCTACGAGGTGTGCCCTAGGCTTGACAAAGGAGTCCTTCGAGAAAACAAGGCGGCTCCTCAAGACCATAGACATGGACAACAAGGGGGTTTTCTTTATGGATTGCTTGCATTTATCTTTGATTTTATCTTTGACTTTGTATTGCTCCCTGGAGAGCTAAACCCTTAGTGGGTGCTTGGATTTGTAAACCCTAGGATGATTTTGTTTTATTGATTTTTATTATGTTTCCTTTCATTGATGTTTTAATTGAGTTACAATCTTATGTGTTTATTGATTCGATTTTCCCTTAGAGTGACACTAGGGTTGAGAATCTATCTAGGCAATCCTTTGAAGGGTCGATAACTTCATCAAGATTAGACTTAACGAGATTGAAGAGGGTTGAGAGGGTGAGTCGAAAGGTAGTGGAACGTCCCCTTTTCCTTCCGATATGATTTATCCTACCTCCACGTTCCAAGAGTTCTTTGCGGCCGCAATAGAGTGAAGTGCTAAGAGACAAACTCAACTGGGGCTTAGTTGCACGAGCAACAGAGTGAAGTGTTGAAGTAATCCTTAGTGCTGGGGCTTAATCTTGATTAAGGGGCTTTTGCCTGGACCAAAGGGTTAGATCCATTTTAGGAAATAGGGTTTGTCACTTGGAATCCCTAGAGCTTCAAGCAGTCCTACATAATGTGAGGCGTCGAGAGTATCCTTTTCCGTCAAGCATAGTGTAAAGGATTAGTCATGGTTAACTATAGGTTTGGGACCATGTTTCTTTGAATCTCCACGACTTATTAAACTTCAATTAGGAGGCAAAATATTAGTCTTGCACTTGAAACAATATTTCTAGGGTTAGCATTGTTCGAGTACCCCATTTTATCATCGATTACCTCTCCTTACTCATCTTGCTTTCTCTTTTCTCTCTTTTACTTTCATTTGCATTGATATTTTGAAGCAACATCACACATTGGTTTCACTCTAGCTAAATAGCAATACTTTGTGCTTCTGAACACCTATTCCCTGTGGATTCGACTACCCACTTACCGGGGTATTTTATTAATTCGACGACCCGTGCACTTGCGGTACACACATGCAAGGGATGTGTCATGTGTGTATTCTGAATTATATCATCAGCAAAGTTAGTTTATGTGGATTTGTTTGCAAAATTTGTCTCAACACCTTTACCCTTTTTGTCTTTAAGTGAATCTTGGTAAAGTTCGACAAAATGTTTTGGGTTCTACGAATTTTAGACCAATGACATTCTAGTCCACAATGGTGACATGTTTCTTTTTTCTTATCTAATCCATCATTGTGATTTAGTTGTTTTTGTTGATACAAATTTATTTTACCATTGTGTGGTCCGAAATAATTTTGGCCCTTAACACAACACATCTGCCATAACGACCACAATAACCTCTTCCACCTCAACTCTTATAACTGTCATTTCGATGGCACCATTTTCCTTGCCCATAATTAGTTTCAAGTAGTGGTATTGGTCCAGATGGTCGGGTTTGATGATCTAGCATCAATAATTCATTATTTTGCTCCTTCATAAGGAGACAAAAAATCAATTCAGAGAATTTTGTAAAATTCTTTTCTCTGTATTGTATTGTCGTATAACATCTAGAATATGAAATATTGTGAATGCTTTTTCGAGCATCATATTTTTGGTCACCGTTTCTCTACAAAGATGTAACACCAAAACTAATTTAAAGAGCTCAGAATTATATTCTTGCATGCTTTTAAAATCTTGAAACCTGATATTTGGGCAACAATTGCATGCTTTTCACAAATAAACTAATTTGAGATGTTCAAATCTCTCTTTTAGGGAAAACTACTATTCCTATGGATTCTCAATAGTCAAATATTCATTTTTCAGACCATCATCAAGATGATGCCATATGAATATCAAAGCTTTTGTTTAATTATCAATGAGCTCATTATTACCAGCCACAATTGTTTTTCCTAAGTTTCTGACATTTAGATGGGGCTTAACATCGAGGTTCAATGATATATAATTGCTCCCAGAAATATGAAGAACCTCAAATTCTCTTCTTGCCATATTCGCTATGATATTGAATTCTTAAAAAAAAAATAAAATTAATTCAGTAGATAATTAAAATAAAGTATTGAAATAATGGAAACGACAAATAATAAATTTGATATTAGTCAACATAATGCTAAAACATGTATGAAGTAAATCAAAAGAATATATATATATATATCAAAAGCAAATTTGTGCTGATAACATACTAAATAATTATGAATTTATTGTATATATAAGTAATAAAAATAAATAAATGAGAGTAAAATATATACCCAAATTACCTAAAGAAAATATATGACAAATAATATAGTGAGGAGAAGAGTTATTCAACACACCGATCTCACAGAACTCCTATGTATAGTATCCCTAGATGTACATTGGAAATGTAACAATAAGTAAAGAAATATTATTGGAGGAGAAACACATTTACATTTAAATTCTTTAGTGTATCCATATTTCATAACCAAAGAAACAAAATTCAATCTTCAAGAGTTATGACTCAATTATTAGATATTTTATTTAATGCACCAATTAACATTAGTCAAGTCACTAGTTCTTAACTTTCTAATCTTTTAAAAAACACCTTTTTTGATTCAAGAAATTGAAATATGCTCCAAAAAGGTTTATAATATCCTGATTTGGATTTCTTGTCGAACTGAAAATGATATTAATTTCTATTTCAACATGAACCAATAAAGGATATCTACAAAGATGATATCCAATCAAGATTCGAACTCATAGAATCTTAATTTAGTAACTATTATCCAAATAGGTGATATCTAAGAAAGATTCAAAATTAACAAAGACAATCTAAGTAAGAAATCTAATTCTCACCATGTCTTCATTTCATCTATAAAAGTAAGTGGTTTTTTGACTGAATAATCATACTAGAATTTGTAATCAATCATTTAGTTTTGAGAGAGCTTGAGAAAAAAGAGTAGAGTGAAGGTGGCTTTAAAATAATAGAGTAAAACTAGAGTTTTTGTTCAAATCTTTTTATATTTGTATTCTTTCTTCATTAATTGTTCCATAAGGTTGTTAATATCTCTTTTGAACTAATTAGTTTTTCTAAGGTTGTTATGAATTTAATTTAATAAATATAATGTGAACTTTTCCTTAATATCTTGTTCTTAATAATATTGAGGCTTTTATTCAATTCTTATCCTAATTATTATGCATTTTACCTAGCTATCAACGCTATTTTATCACATTTTATAAAAAAAAGTAAACCAAGCCCTACTTGTCGCTAGCTTTTGAGATCCCCTGTATGGTGAGTCAAAGTCTCCAAGACCAAGGAGATACCCCCCAATCCTAAACAAGCTTTCTACTGGCTTCCTGAATGGGTGTAAATTCAACCAATCAGCCATGCCACCTCTTACTAAACCAAGTCATGGAGATCATTACTGTAGCAATCGAGTCAAAGATTCGCATGCCAAATACAAATACATGCAAGCTCTAATTCTTTTTAACAATAGTGATTTCGTACATATATAATGGGTATTATCTATATTCATCAATCTTTCCATGATAAATCATAAAAATCACATTTGGATGCCTTATTTTGTTCCCATCAATTTCTCACTTTTTAACGCCTTTCACATGCATTGGAAAATATTTAAATCATATAACAATGATGTCAATATAAATGTGTAGAAAAAACACACATAAACCAAATAATAGAGCTCTCATATCATCAAGTATTAGAGAATGTCAAATTCAGCAATAAGAAACTAGCAATATAGGTTATAAATTGTAAATAAGTTAAAAAGCACCATTGAAAATTAATAATAAAACCCATTCTCAAACAAAGTTTTAAACCATATTGGAATTTGCAAAAATAACCATCCACTCACATTGCCAGACAAGCAAGTTGAAGAACTCGCATACAACTACTTCTCCGCGAGTTCTTTACCCTTGCTTGAGGTTTCACCACCTACAACAAATTATCTTAACATCATGTTAACCAAAGAAGTATGAATGCCAAGTGATATGAAATTTCTAATATATATGCTAAGCATGGATGGTTTAGACTTGACTCAAATTGAAACCGATTTCTACTTAATTTAAACTAACTTTAGTTGAAGTTAGATTTTTCCAACATTGAAAACTCAAAGATATTTGAAGAATCTTCTTAGGTGCCACAAAATATGCGGTATCACGTGTGTAGATAATGGATTGATATTGATTAGATATGACCACTGGTGTTTCTGAAGTATGTTAAGGTCTTTCTCAAGATGACAAACAACTAATTAGATACTGAATTTTGTTAAGATATCTTCGCAACCTACTAACCTTATGGTTACATTATAGTTTATGAACCCCGGAAGAGGATTAGACCAGGTTCTTTAAATTATACTAATCCCTTCTTAAAGGTGACAAGTACCTACTTCCATATAAGGTTAACTAACATCTCTCTCTAATTTAGCATTCTACTATTGCATTAAGACTCAATAGAATCATAAGGTAATGTTTATCATACAAGATAATTTGAGGTATAGCCTCAACCCTGGATACATTGATGAATCCTTCAATTGTGCTAGATCTATACACGGAGAATCTCTCGATCTCACACATGCAATCATACATGAAACTAAATTCTCACTATAATAGAATCATTGCATTACAAAGCATACACAATTTTATTCAAACTTAAATCAATATAAATTCATTCTTAAACAAGAAATATTAATGTTACTTTCTAAATAATACAAACACCATTAATAAGGAAATCCTTAAATTTAACTAAGAAACAAAAATGATGAGATCATTTAACTATAGCTGACGCAACATGGTGCCTAATGATTTTAAGATTTTAAATTATATTTCTATTTTATAATTATCTTAGCTTTATTAGTTATTTTAGTTTTATTTAATTATCTAGTATTTTGTAATTATTTTAGTTTTATTTACTATTTTATCCTTAGCCTAGGCTTCTATAAATACTTGTTTTTATGGTTTGTGAAAAAGGATCCATCTATTGAAATTTTTATTGTGCTTGTTTACTTGATTTTGAGTGTGAGTTCTTGGATTAGAACTATATATCTACTGCGTCAGGTGGTATCACAGCTGGATGTCAACTGGTCGCGACGGTGATGGCCTTCATAACGGTGATCAAGAGGTTAGAACCCCTCTGCAAGGGGACGAAGCATTACAACGATTGGAGCAACTGATGCTGGGCGTATTGAGGAGCAAGCCTGTGTCTTTTTGGACATATGGGACATGGCCTAACAAGGGTATTCCAGTAATTTTTCAAGCGGTGGAGTTTTGGTTTTTAAGGGTCTCACTTGAAGAAAAATGGGTCAACGAGCACAAATCACTAGCTTTGCTTGTGGGCCATGCCAGTTTTTGGCCGAATTCCATCATCTTGTCCTCAAAAACAGCAATTTTGTCATTTTAGGAAAGATTTGATTTCATTATATCTTAGGCTAAAAATCTCTAATTTGTAAGCCGTTTGTAGCAGTAGTCTTTATTTGTTAAGCCTTTTTATTTCTTGCTGAAATTTGAAAATGTACCATTTTTAGTATATTTTCAAATTATCTCCTTTTTAGGGTTATTTTCATATTTTTTTTAATTCGCCTATTTATTGTAAACCAAAGGGTAAGAGAAAAACAGTTTTGTAATCATTATCTCATTGAGTAATAAATATTTTACTCTTCCCAATTCCTGGCTATCTATGATTAACAGGTGTTGGAAGCTTGTTACAGGGTATTCATGCGCGAATCAACGATCTCGAGTATACTGTGTATTTGTGAATATTTGTTTTATTTTCATTCTATTCATTATCTCGACTTTATTTTCGGTTTCAGTAATTCTACTTTCTTGAGCTTGTACTAATTCATTTTTTTTAACTTGCCATTATGGAGGAACTGTTAGGTACATTGAGATGTCACCCGTTCGCACTGAATTTTATTATGAGGATATTAGATATCCTAATGATGTGCGAGGGTTGGCAGAGTTTATTTCAAACTTCTGTGAGCAAACATCTCAGTGGAATCATCTCATGAGCACAAAGACGGACACTTACCGTGATGACCAAGAACAAGAGTTTAGTGTGAGCCAGACATTGTCCATTTCAGGGAATCTTACCAAGGATACACAGAAAGAAGGAATTATAGATTTTGAGTTCATGGAAGACAGACTGGCCCACATTGCCATATTTGAAAAGGAAACTTCATCTCCAACCTTCAATATAGAAACTGAGGATATGATTGACACTGTTACAGAACCAATACCTTCCAGTTATCCTACATTAGAGCTCAAGGAGCTACCTACACATTTGGAATATGCATTCTTGGATGGAAACCCTCATATGCTTATTATTTCATCCACACTTGATGCAGATCAGAAGGAGAAATTGGTAGAGATGCTACTGATACATGAAAAGGCCATAGCATGGAGTATTTATGACATCAAGGGGATTAATCCATCTTTTTGTTCTCATAAAATTCTAATGGAAGATAACATTCGGCTCAAGGTTCAACCACAACGAAGATTGAATCCCAACATGATGGAGGTGGTAAAGAAAGAGGTGAAGAAACTTCTAGATTCTGGAATAATTTACCCAATTTCTAGCGGCCCTTGGGTTAGCCAAATTCAGGTTGTACTGAAGAAGGGGGGATGACAGTGATTGCAAATGAGCAAAATGAATTGATCCCCACTCGCACGGTAACCAGATGGCGTGTGTCCATAGATTACAGGAAACTGAATGATGCTACTCGCAAGGACCATTTTTCTCTGCCATTCATTGATCAAATGTTGGAACGTCTGTCAGAGCACAAGTATTATTGTTTCCTTGATGGGATGTCCGGATATCTGCAAATTCCTATCACTCCTGAAGTTCAGAAAAAGACCACTTTCACATGCCCGTATGGGACGTTCGCTTACAGGAGAATGTCTTTCGGCCTATGTAATGCACCAGCAACTTTTCAACGGTGCATGATGTAAAATCTTTGATGAGTTTATTGAAGATTTTATGGAAGTGTTCATGGATGACTTCTCAGTTTTTGGGGATTCATTTGATGGATGCTTGAAAAATATGAAAAAAGTTCTTTCGAGGTGCGAAGAGACAAATTTAGTTCTAAACTGGGAGAAGTGTCATTTCATGGTAATTGAAGGGATTGTGCTGGGCCACAAAATCTCCGGTGATGGAATTGAAATTGACAAGGCTCAGCTAGACATAATTAAGAAACTTCCTCCACCCACTTCTGCAAAAGATGTTCGAAGTTTCCTAGGGCATGTCGGTTTCTACAGAAGATTTATTTAAGACTTCTCAAAAATTTCTAAGCTCATGGCAAGGTTACTAGAAAGGACACATCCTTTGAATTCTATTAGGATTGTCTCAAGGCTTTCTAGATAATATAGGGGAAGTTAGTCCAAGCACCGATTGTGAAAGCCCCAAATGGGATCACCCTTTTGAACTCATGTACGATGCGAATAATTGGACAGTTGGAGCAGTATCGGGGCAAAGACATAATAAACAATTGCACCCAAATTATTATGCGAGTAAAACTTTAAAAAAGAACTATTGGTGATCATTTATGCTTTTGATAAATTCAGGTCTTACTTGGGTCTATCTAAAGTCATCGTGTACACTGATCACACAGCAATCAAGTATCTCCTCTCAAAGACAGATGTAAAGCCGCAATTAATCAGATGGGTCCTTCTCCTGCAAGAGTTCAATCTTGAAATTCAGGACAAGAAGGGATCAGAAAATGTGGTGGCAGATCACTTGTCGCATTTAGTGCACACTGAAAAAAACAGTAGTAGACCCCAAAGGATTAATGATGCTTTTCCGGAAGAACATCTTTTTTGGGTCCAAAAGGGGTTCACCCAAGATAGTGAATGCCACGGTTTGCCGATTTGGCAAATTATATGGTGGGGCAGGTAATCCCCTCGCATTTCTCATATCAGTAGTGAAAGAAATATTTATATGATGTTAAGCACTACTTTTGGGAGGATCCTTTCTTATACAAGCTTTGCGATAATTTGCTGGTGAGACATTGTGTCTCACATGTTGAAGGGTCAAATATTTTGGAGCATTGTCATTCTAGAACAGTCGGTGGTCATTTTAGTGGGAATCGTACTACTGAGAAGGTATTATAAGCTAGTTTTTCCTGGCCATCGCCCTTTAGGGATGCTCGGAAGATTGTTGAAACTTGTGATCAATGTCAACGAAGTGGGAACCTATCCAAGCTAGATGAAATAGTCAGACTCCTATCCAGCAGTGTTAAGTTTTTGATGTTTGGGGAATTAATTTCATGGGACCTTTTCCGAATTCAAATGGAAATAGATACATGTTAGTGCTAGTTGATTTGTGTTTAAATGGGTTGAAGCACAAGCTCTTCCCACAAAATGATGCAAGAGTGGTAGTTAAGTTCTTGAAGAAGTTGTTCTCTCGGTTTGGCACTCACAGATCAATCATCAGTGACAGGGGCACTCACTTTTGCAACACTCAATTTGAAAAAGTAATAAAGAAATACAAGGTAAACCATCATGTTGCCACTGCTTATTACCCTCAAACAAGTGGTCAGGTTGAAGTTACAAACTATGAACTAAAGAGAATTCTTGAAAAGACAGTTCGCCGTAACCGGCATGCTTTTTGGACTTACGGAACAGCATATAAAACTTCCACCGGGCATACACCGTATCATTTAGTTTATGGCAAGGTGTGTCATCAACCTGTCGAGATTGAGCATCAAGCGTACTGGGCAGTTAAATTGTTGAATCTAGATATGAAGGAAGCACAGAAAAAGCGGAAGTACCAGTTGAATAAATTAGAGGAGCACAGATTGAATGCATATGAGAATATACTCTTGTACAAAGAGAAAATGAGAAGAATGCATGATGACCACTTCAGGAAAGAGAAACAATTTCAAATTGGAGAGCAAGTTCTCCTCTTCAACTCAAGATTGAAGCTTTTTCCTGGAAAACTCAAGTCTCATTGATCAGTCAAAATCTCCCATCCTACTAAAGAAACATTTATGGTCAACGGTCATCGGTTGAAGCATTATGCAATTAGAGAGGTAATCCCTCAATCTACAAATTGTGGTGCGGTGTTGCTACATGACCCCCCCTAGGGGTTAAATAGGTACGCCAAGCTAGTGATGTTAAACAAGCCCTTCTTGGGAGATAACCCAAGTCGTTGTGTTTTGTATTTGTTTTTATTATGTTGTTTTATTCATTTTTCTCTTTAACTTGAGTCTTTCGGTGTATCTTTGAAGTCATTGGGTGAGTTTGTTTTATAGTGTTTGTTCTCGTATGTTCATATCGCTTGCTTTAGAGAAAGAAAACCCTTGACCTGGGATTTTCTTAAGCCAAGCACGGGCAAAGCACACCCTGCATGTCCTACTAGTTTTCACTAGTTCCATTTTTTGACAAATCCCAGGTCAAACATGGGATGAGCACGGGTGTGCTAGGAGGGACAGCATGGACATAGTGCGCTTTGTACGATCGTGTCTTACCCCTTCAGACTTTGGGGAATTCTCCTAAGATAATCAGGGAGAGGGACACACCCTGAGCATGATCGTACTTACCCCCGGTTCATATACCCTAACCCTGATGCCCGTGGCACGCACGTGCTTTATGCATGCTCAGTCGTGACCGCCCATCTTCCACCCATATTGTCTTGATAATTACACCACACCGGCCGCATTCACTCTTCCTGTCCATGACCTTTCGCCTTCCTGTACCCGACCCTTCGCTTTCCTGTCTCGGTATTTAAAGCGGCATAGGTTCTCTCATTCTTCCCTAGTTTTAGATGCTTCTCCTCTTCTTCCTCTACCTCTAAGCCTTCAAACTCAATAATCCTCCGGTATTTTCCTTTGTGGTTCTGCTATTCAATTTCTTAATTCAATGTTTGTTATGTCTCTCTTTACGGCCATTTCTTGCCATTTCACTTTGATTTTCTTTAGGATTCTTGAGAGTTGAGTAAGAAATTGGCGAGAACGACTACCGCCTTGAGCACGATCGTGTTCCTTGGGGTTGTTTTATCTGAATTCTCTGGAATGTACGCTCTTGCTTCCTGGGGTGAGCAATGTCGGCGCGCTCCTTGCACGACCGTGCTCACCGCGTTTCCCTTGCATCCTCAAACTGATTGTATTCATTTTCTTTTGCAAACAATGCCAAACTTGAACACACCATATGGATCGAAGCACAACCAGAGACAAGTCGTCCCCATATCGCAAGTTCATCAAGAACGCTATTCATGGCTCACTCAGTATGAATTTGGAACCCTACGCACTATTGAACTATTGATTGGGAGGCGTTGCATATGTCTAGATTGCAGGGAGATGTAGAGTAATTACTGAATATTAGAGCCTGGCATCAGGTTCTCACCATCTTTGAGCCATTGTATCGAGAATTAACTCTTGAGTTTCTCTCTAGCTTTAAGAGGCTTCATGGGAATGATCATTGGGACAACTCTCATGCCATCGACTTCCAACTTGGGGGGGCCAGGATCACTGACACGTCCGTATATGCGTGTAAACCGTAAGTGCACGGGTGTCGAAGTAAAAATCCAAGATGAGTGGGTATCGTGTCCACAGAGAGTAGGGAATAAAGACACTTAAGTTGTTTCTTAACTAATGTGGAAGATGAATAGTGATAAGTGTGACAAAATATGAAATAACGAAAATAAAAACAACAAGATAGAGGGCACAAGTAAAGGAGAAGGTATGGCAATCGATAAAGATGGGGTACCCGGATATTGATCCGCCTAGGACAATCGTTTCAAGTGCAAGAACCCTCTATTATACTTCCTAATTGATGCAACAATGAGTCGTGGAAATCCTTAATTACATGATCCCAAATCTAAGGTCAACCATGCCTAACTCTATACATGTCCCGGAGTAGAGATTGAATAACCTCTCAACCTCGCACTTGCAAAGAATTGATATGAGCTCTAGGGATTCCAAGTGATAAACCCTATTCCTATGTATAGACCTAACCCTTTGGTCCAAGTGGAAGATCCCTAGCCACAATTAAGCCTTAGGTGCTAAAATCACTTCAACGCTTCACTCTGTTGCACTCGCAACTAAGGCCCAGCGGAAGGTCAGCCCTTAGCCCATTCACTCTACTATGGCCGCAAAGAACTCTTGGAACGTTGAGGTAGGATAGATCACACCGGAGGGGAAGGGGATGCTTCGCTACCTCTCAACTCACCCTCTCAACCCTCTCCAATCTAGCTTTGTCTAACTCTCGTGGTGTGTCACTCACTCACAAGAGTTACCAAGAAGAACTCTCAACCCTAGTGTCACTCTAGGGGAGTATTCATACAATCAAGTCTCCAAGATTGAAACTCATAATAAACATCAATTAATTGAAAGCATAATAAAGAGGTTCAATGAAATGAATACATCCTAGGGTTCAGAAATACCCAAGTACCCACTAGGGGTTTTAGCTCTCCATGGAGCTAGATACAATCAATGAAATCAAATGTGAAAACAAAGCATCCATAGAAAACCCCCTCGTTTATCATGGCAATGGTCTTGTGGAGTGTCCTCTACTCGTCGCAAGGGTCCCTTTGTCCGGCCTAGGATACACCTCACAGGATTAGTGCCGACGAAAGCTCTCCCATTAACCTTTTTCCAAACGGCGTGCAATGTCGGAGCCGTAGAACCTCTCCAAAGCCCTAGCTAATACCTCTCAAAACCCTAGCCGCCGCCCTCACTCAAGTTGAGGAAAAGATGGAGAAAAGAATACTGAAATCGGTGCCCCTGTGGATTTTTCACACGGGTGTGTGGAATTTCCACACGCCCGTGTGGATTCTCTATTTTGATGTTTTCTCGGCCGGCTGTAAACAGTGCTGCTACATTATTTTTGCTACAGTATTTTCTACAATGCTCTGCTACAGTGCCGGCCTGAAATACTCCCGAATCCATACTTTCATCGAGGTAACGCAAACGAGCACACATTTACGTCGTGGATCGCCTTACTTCTTTAATAACGAATATGTTGGTGGAGATCTTGTTCCATATGCACAAGTCGGAATATTTGAATGTGACTGGCCTTGTGCCCCTCTAAATAGTTGTGCTAACTCGAGTAAGAGGAGGTTGGCGCATATTCCTGCATTTGGAACCCGACCTATGTCTTCGCGTTTGAACCTTAGCAAGATTTTCTCCTAATTACATTACAACCCACATTGGCTTCTTTCTCTCATAATCGGCCTCACAAGCCTACCTGCATGAAAGTAACATAAATACACCCATATTAGCGTTAAAACCCGAGAAAAGTAATGCTCAACACAAGGAAAGAACGCTTCGCATTCTTACCGCACAAGCACTTATCAATCATCATCTAAGCTACACTAAGTTTGCTCTCTTCCTGGGCATCTGTGATCAGGACTATACATTGATCGATGAATATTGCAACCTACCTTCCTGTCATCCACCTGGGGAGTCCCAAACAGTGCGCTGGAGGAGGTTGAGCAACTGTGATTGACCTTTTAGGCCGAGTGTCACTACTGCAGCATCCCTCAAATCACCTGCGCTAAGATTTGTCCATGCCCTGCTCAATGGCACCATCACTAGCCGGAATCAATACACCAGCAACATTAACCTCGCTGAGTTTAGCTACTTATTGAGCATGCAGGATAAGGTTCCCCTCTACCTTGGATTCGTTGTTGTTACTGTATTCCAGCACCAGGCTAATGACACTTGAGCACATATGATTTTTGCTGGTCCCTACATCACTAGACTTATTAAGGGAATGGGTCTCCTGGGATGCATCTTTTGTATGACTCTTGTGGGTGGATTAAACCCTATTTCCCTCAGTAGCCTCCAAAAGATGGGCATCGCTGCTCCTCAACACAGTGTGGCTCCCCAACACCCTGTGGCTACACAAGACTCCCAGGAGGGTGCTTTGTTCTTACAGGTGGAGCCCCCTCACATTCAGTGGTTGGGGAGGAGCCTACAGTGCATCATAGATCATCTTGCGGCTGGTTCCATCTCCCCAAGCAAAGATCTTCAACTCGAGAGCGCACCCTTATGACTACTAGGACCAAGTTTAGTTTTCTAAGTTCTCTTAAAAATAAAGTAAAGTACTAGAAGTCAGATTCCTCATTTGGGATGCCCTACTAGTCCAATTTTGAAATTTTGTGTGTAAAAATAATGGTAGAAGAGCTATCACCTTAGTAGAGTGAAACCCACTCTTGAGTAGTCAAATTTTGGGCATACAAGTGTACATCTGATGACCTACCGGAGGAAAAGGCTACCTCTAGGGTGTATGAAGCTACTACCCACTATGTTTAGCTAGAATAACGGTCACATAGAATTGGTTAACACCTGGAGACTTTGGGGCACTCAATTTAGGGTTTTCACACACGCACAAGGTCTTTAAAGTAAAAGTGTAGTCTTTTATTGTGCATTATTGTTGAACTAACCCTCGTGGTTTTCCCTATACTTGAGAATTTTCCATTCTCCTGAGATCAGAAGTGTTGCACTCATCTTTTCTTTTAATAAGTGATGTGAGATTGCTTGAGGACAAACAAACATTCAAGTGTGGGGATATTTGATGAGTGCATTTCATATCATGTTTACTTACCCTCAATCCATTCATTTTCTTGTCTTTTAGCACAGCTTTGTTCATATTCAGTGCTATTATTGGTATGTTTGTTGTTGATGCAGAAATTCAAGGCTCGAAGTAATTAGGAGTGAATTTTGTAGTCAAAAAAATGAAGGATGGAAAAAGTTGCTAAGTGTTCAAGCTCAGCACGGGTAGAGCACGATCGTGCTCTATCCCACTAATTATCTTTGTCGAGGGATCGCTCACTGAAAATTTGACTAGGGGGTGCTTCCAGGCTGAACACGATAGGAGCACAAGCGTGCTCCTCCCCTGAAAAATCTTGGCTTGAGGTATTTTCAGTGCAATTGGAGAAGCACATTTTGCTTGATCCTAGCATGATCGCGCTCAAGTGAAGCACAGGAGAAACACGACCGTGTTCCCTCCCACTAGAAAAGCCAGATGAGCACTTAGCTGATTCACTCAAAATCCTAACTGAGAAAACATGGTCTAAGCACGACCGTGCTTAGCTCGTGTCGAGCCCGAGATCATCCTTTTTAACTCCAGATTTTATGGTTTCATCTCATCTTTGTTCAAGGGACTCTTCTCTCCACCGGGAGAACTTTGATTAGAGTGAAGATCAGGCTTCACCACACCTTCGAAGAGGATCAAGGAAGAGTTGTAGGCACTAGGGAAGTGGGGCTAGCATATCGGAGCTCAATTAGGAAAATCATATTGAGAAGGAGGGAGTCATGTCTTCTTCCTTTAGCTTTTTATCTTTCTCTTCCTTGTTGTACCCGTCCATGAGGGGCTAACCGTCCACGGTGCCCCGGGACGTGAACTATGATGATTTGTATGCTTTGACTACTTGTTTTTAATGTCTATGGAGTTCTCTTAGATTCATGTGTTTAATCTTGTATTGCATAACCTGATGTGTTGGATTGTGCATAGTTGCCTTGGTAAAACTCGGTATATGGATTACCATAGTTGTGATTAATTGTGTGATTGAAAAACTTGATGTGTTTGAAATGCATAGTTATCTTAGCAAAACTTGGTGTACTTGAGAACCATAGATGCAACATTGCTTGTGAGCATACACTTGAACTTTAAAATGTACCTGGTAAGCTTTAGAAGTAAGTCATCATGCTATAGCTCATAGGAATCATCCAAGGGTATTGATCTCTTGTTGATAAAAGCCTTGCTCCTAATCCATCCTTTATCTCCGCCTGTTCTCTCCTTCGTTTGCTTGTTTTTATTATTTAAACCAACCAAATTCTTGTTTCACTAGACATCAGAAGAAGAGTGAGTACTTTAAGTCCAGTCCCTGTGGTTCGACAACCCTACCCCTCACGCGGTACCACTGTATTACTTATGTGCGACCTGTATACTTGCAGAAAATACATCAAGTATTTATTGAAGAGGAAGTTTTTATCCCTAGATTATGAGTAGGTCTTGTTACAGCAGTATTAGCATTGTTAACAGGGCAATCGGTCAGTCCTCGAAAATATAGCAGAATTCATGAGATTGGCTAAGAGAAACAACCTTCTTGAGTTAGAAGGGCAGCAAGTTGCGAGGTATTTGGAGGGATTAGGGCAACATTCAGAGATAGAATTGGGGCACAAGTTATTCGAACTTTATCTGAGGCAGAACATGACTTTAAAGGTAGAGTTAATGCAACAAGAGCAAAGTTGATGGAACTATGAAGATTATAAAGCTGTGAACACATAAGAGTCTGAAGATGGTAGCAGCAAGAACATCAACTAATACAGAAGAAACAATGCAGTAGAGACGGTATATAAAGAAGGGAATGATAAAAATGTAAGGAGAACAAAAACTCAATATACTAAACCTATTGTGAGGAAGTGTTTCAAATGTAATCAACCAAAACACAATTCAAATGAATGTCCCTTGAGGAAGACTGTGAATATTATAGAGAAGAATGAAAAAATTATTTGTGATCCAAATGGTGATGAGGAAGAAGAATATGAAGCGGATGAGAGGTAAATTTATCTTATAAAACAGGTAATATCAACTCCTAACATGCAGAACAGATTCAAAGTCATCAGTTGCTTACAACCACATGCAATATTAATAACGAGGTGTTCAATGCTACTATTGATGATGGAAATTGTGAACATATGATTGGGGAAGATTCTAAAACTGAGGGAAAAGATGAAAAGGTAAATTTGGAAAAGTGTTAATGAAAGAAAGAAGAATAATGAAAAGGATTTCTTGGAGCTTCTCAAAGAATCCAAACTAAGGTTGTGGTTATTTTCGAAGAAGAAGAAAAAGAAAGCTACTAAATGGAACGATTTTAAGATCAAGAAATTTAAATTTTGGAATGGTGATGATTTAATGAAATATCCAATCACAAGCTTAATTGCCCAAATTAAAACTTGAGGTCGAGTTTCTCGCCAGTGGATCACCTGACGCAGTGGATACACAGTTCTAATCCAAGAACTCACACTCAAAATCGAGTAAACAAGCATAATAAAAATTTTAATAGATCGATCCCTTTTTACAAACCCTAAAACAAATATTTATAGAGGCCTTAACTAAGAACAAAATAGTAAATAAAACTAAAGTAATTACAAAATACTAGATAATTAAATAAAACTAAAATAACTAATAAAGCTAAGATAATTATAAAATACTAAGATAATTTAAAATTCAAAAATCATTAGGCACAATGCTGCTGCGTCAATAGTCCCCATTACTATTATTGTTTGCGACTATATATCTTCTATGTAAAAGCATCCATAATACATATCTTAGAGTAATATAATTAAAAGATGCTTCGGTGATCTAAAAGCATGATCCCCGCTTTTAAATGTAATGCCAAATTATCCTCTTAGGAGACAAAGCGGCATTCCAATTGTATTTTGTGCCATTCACAATTTAATATGTTTGGGGCATAGTTTAGATCTTCTATTCAAAGAAATTTCTACTGAGGCTGTGAAATATAGAAATCAAGGTATAGCTTATCTATACAGCAAGAAGTGTTGCATATCAATGACTCAAACCAATCAAATAGCAATTGCTAGAAATAATATCGCATCACCAATGTGGTATAAGTATCAAGTTTCCTAATATCAAAAGGAAATAGCAAAGTATATTAATTACATTAATATATATATATATATATATACATATATGAAATAATATTTTTAGTTACATTTTGCATAATTGCATAACATTAGTGTTTTTTTGCTTTCATTTCTATAAATTTGTTTATGAGATGTGCCAAAACAAACATGTTTTTTTTTTCTGAAAACAAAGAATTTATTTAAAAATAAAAAAATGAAAACATGGAAAATGTTAGCAAACAAACCGGCCCTAATTAGTCTACAAGAGTTATTGACATCACTATCAAACCAACATGAACAAGAATAAGAATATAAAAGAATAAGAAAGGCTCCCGCTCCACCCCACCTTTTTATCATCATTTTCATTCTCTTATTGTTGCATGCGCCGAGGGAGGACTGGAAAGAGCGCGCACGTAGGAGGGAGCGACCACTCAGGATCCCAACGCGCCCCACAGATACCAGGATTTTCTCATGTGAAAGGGGTCAACAGTGATTGGCTGGAGCTACGTAGGTTTTGGTTTGTTGGTTGGTTAGTTTGTTATAATGTTGGCCTATCCATAACGGGTATGGGTTTTGGGATTTAGTATTATGGTTAAGTTGTTAAGTCATATCGTACAGCTGGCAGGCTGATTGTTCTATTTAAGTAACTTATGAATGAATATGAAGGAGGATATTTGCCACTACTCTACCTCTCTCTCCCTCTTTTCCCCTGTCTTTCCACATTCCTCTTTTCCTCCCTATTGTTCTTCCATCCCCTCTGCCCCCTATCTGCAACAGTTATCCTCTACTCAAGCTCTCTCTACACTCAGTACTAAGTTCAGATTATGTTTGATCATACTTTTTATTCAACTGTAAATAAGTCCAAACAAATTAATTTTTGAGTTTAGGCTTGTTGGGCCTTGCGACATCTACTTTTGGGATAGATTTCGAGTTGTTCCAAGTTACTACCAACATATTATAATCATGAATCACTTGTTTGACATCCAATTAAAGTAATTTTTATACAATGGAAAACTAAGAACCAAATCTACAACTTTGTTATTGAGGACTTTCTTTGACCAAACTAGTTCATTAGATAAACTATTTAATATGTGAATCATGATTCTCATACACTAAAGTAGATTTCTTATGATCGTTTCTTTGTTTTTTTGTTATTAACTATTTGTTCCATCAACAAAGAGCAGAAAACATTTTATTAGAATCTCAAATCATTTAATAACTCTTAATTATTATAAAATCATATTAAAAATAATGAGATTTGAACTTTTCCATCCTAGTGGTAAGATATTTTAACTTTATAATTTTTAAAATAATAACTAATCTAAAAACTAAAATAAAACCCCAATTAATATAAGAAATTGTGTGATTATAGTCATAATTTATGACAACGAGAAAATGGTTAGTTGCTTGATTTATTTACGTTGTAGTATTAAGGTATCATATTTATGAATAATTTTTATTGAAAATTAATTTCAAATATATTATATCATTTGTGATATCAGTTTGTTTTTGGCTTGTCCTTTCTTTTTCAAAAGAAAATCCAAGCTTTGTGATAATATTGAGAGACAATGAATGTAAGAGGTTGCTCCTAAAAATAATAGTTTGAAACATTCCACAACTGGAAGAAACTTTCTGTTGTCAAAATATTGTCATAAAAGTTTAATGAAAAGTTCAATTATGTGATTAGCCTTTAAGACACCAATGACTAAGTCCTTATCACTTAGTAATATATTGCTCTATGCAACAACACTAAGGAAGTAGTGTAGAAAATCCGGTAAATACTGACATAACAAATGGCAGTTTTTGGAGAATATTATTAATTTTTATTATTATTACTACAAGACTGGGTCAACCTAATTTCAGACAAAAACAACATGCATACTTGTAAAATAATGTTTTCTTTTTTTGGATGATTCCTTCTTGTCAGGAATCCCCATTCGGTCATTGCATCTCTTAATGCAGAAAAAAAAAACCAAGAAAACTCATCAGTCTCAAATCATGAGACCAAGATACACTCTGTTCTTATTCTTCCTCTGCTTTCTCTCCACATGCAATTGCTTGAATAAAGACCCAATCCCATGCAACGTATCATCATCACCATCATCATCCTCCTGCATGGCTGCTCTCTATTACGTGCCTGACAAACCAAAGACCATAAAAGAGACAGCGGCACTGTTTGGAGTTCCGGCCAGTGCAGCCGGCGGGACTGATAATGGTTTCTTGGTTACAGTTACTTGTAGTTGCTTGGCTGATCACCAGGAGTTCATTTGGCACACCAATTATAAAGTTCAGACAGGGGATACTTGGAACCTTTTGTCTGAGAAGTTTGGTATGATGGTTGTGGAGAAACAGGACAAGCAATTGATTGCATCCATGGATGTAATGTTGGATATTCTTTGTGGTTGTGTCACAGGGTTTGAGCTGGTCACCTACAACATCAAGCCTGGAGACACTCTATATACTATTTCCTTAAAGTTCAAGGTTGATATGGAGGAGATAAGGAGATTTAATAATATAACTCATGGTTCTTCACTCATCTTTGCAGGAGATACCATCTTCATACCCACTTCTGGTGATTAACTAACATGAACTTCTTTTTTTTTTTTTAATAATTGGCATGTGATTTGTAACATGTTCCTATGATTTGAGACAGAGAATAATATCAGTCGTCTTATTGTACATGATGAAAAAGAAGATGAAGGTGAGTGTCAATTATTAATATTACATTATTCTTATGATTTTTTTAATGATTGTGGTATTTCCTGGTGTTTGTTTCCTCCTTGCAGAATCCTATAAGAAAGTTGAGAAGAGAACATCAAAACTGAAGAAACAAGTTGTTCTGATGATATCTTTAGCAGTAGGAGTTATATTTGTCTCAATTTCAACAATTTTCTGGGTTTACTATGAGAAGAGACAAAGGCAGGAGCAAAAAATTTACAGTAAAAACAGTTCTTTGCCACATAACTTTCCATCCGAAGGTTTATCATATTTCCATGATATTATCAGTATCAAACTATCAATATTGCTCATGAACTGATTGTACGAATTCCAGATTCCAGGCAGAGCTCGTTATCATCTTTTCCTTCATCAATCAGAGCAACTGTTTTTCCATATTCTGAAGTTTGCAAAGCAAAATCTAATTTTAATTTATCTAAAAAAGTTGGCCAGGGATCTTATGGATCTGTCTACCACGGCAACTTGAGAGGATTTGTGAGCAACTCAATGATTTTTTTTTTTTAATAATAATATATACGCTAATGTCAATATAAAATGTTTATTTTAGGATGTTGCCATCAAACAAATGAAGAACACAAAGTCAAAAGAGTTCTTTGCAGAGCTTAATGTTCTCTGTAAAGTTCATCACAGTAATTTGGTACCTTCATTTTGTTCTTCTCTTGTTGATTCTTATGATACATTTGTGCTATTCATGACCAACTTTTGACATAGGTTGAGCTAATCGGGTACTCAGCAGGAGCCGAATCTTTATTCCTTGTGTATGAATTTGCAGTTAATGGCACTTTAAGTGATCATTTGCATAATCCTTCTGAGAAAGGTACTTTTTAATTTTCATTTTGCTTACTCATAATCCTTGTAAAGCGCACTCTTTAAATTTTCTTTTAATGGAAGGTTATAAACCTCTACCTTGGCACACAAGAGTAGAGATTGCCATTGATGTTGCTAAAGGTCTTGAGTATATACATTCACATGTAAAGCCATTTTGTGTTCATCGAGATGTCAAGACGAGCAATATATTATTAAATTCAAATTATCGGGCAAAGGTACTCTATCTTTTCAACCAATTATATGTTTAATTTTTAATTGATACATAAATTAATATGCATGTACAATTTTACCTTGGAAGATCTCAGATTTTGGATTGGTGAAACTGCTTGAACAATTTCCTGAAGATGGAGCATCAGCATCAAAAATTGTGGGCACATTTGGTTATCTTTCACCAGAGTGAGATTGATTTACTGATTTTCATAAAATACTCCCATGTCATGTTTATCTAAATCTGAATTTGATTATGCTTTTCATGGGAAAAAGGTATGTTAGAGATGGATACGTCTCACCCAAATGTGAAGTTTATGCATTTGGGGTAGTTCTTATGGAGTTAATTACTGGTCAGCGAGCTTTGAGCAAACTTCCAAGTGATGAAAATGAATATACTGAACATCAATCTCTGGTGGATCAAGTGAGAGGGAACTAAAAAAATTTTGATATTATGTTTTTTCTTTTAAATTTTTCATCCTTTTAATACAAAGGAAATTTGAATTTTGTTAGATGCTATCCACTTTAGAAACCATCCAAGACAGGATGAACAAATTGACACACATTGTGGATTCAAATCTCTCCCATTACCACAAGGATTCTCTTTTCCAGGTACAGAAAATTTTGCCACAATTATTAAATGTATGGACTGACTAAAATTATATAGGATTAAGTATGTGCTTTTCTTTTAATGGCCACAAGATGGCGATGTTATCCAAGGAATGTGTGAACAACGATTGGAAAAAACGGCCAAGCATGTCCTACGTTGTTCTCTGTTTGTCGCACATCGTTGGATCGGCAGTTTTCGTACCGAAGCACTACTGAGCTATCCTGTCAAAATACAACATACATTCTTTGTTTTATGAAAGTAACTATTGTTAGTGTCCATTATTAACTTCAGAAATTTTCTAGCCCAGATATCATGTTGTGCATGTGTGGCATAGATAACTAATGTGTATACAGTTGAATCTGCGCATTTTTGCACCAGAATATGGGTAAAAAATTTCATATCCTAACCATACAATAAATTGCTTTCAAGAGTGGATGGATTTAGTTTGGCAAATAAAGGCAGCAAGAACTCAATAAACATGCAAAGTCTCCATCAAATGCTCATGTTCTAAATCATTGATCCAATGCTGATTTGCAGAAAACAGCATACATGCCTATACGTAGGTTTACAGATTATCTGCAAGTTGTAATGGTCATCTCTGTGACTAAGCACTCAACACAAAAAGAATACAAATGGGATTAGGATATAAGAGGTGGTTGTTCCTTCAAAAACAAAAAGATAAGTATTTCTTTTTTTAAAAAAAAATAAAAATAAAGGGTGAACATTCTCAATCTCTTTTCCTATTTAACAAGTTTGCACCAATGCAACAATGCAGCACCATTTTATGCGCTTACCTCAACAATGCAACCCCATTTTAAGAGTAATATCACCAATTTCCTTGGTTGGCAATGATATGTGAAATCAACTCCGACTTGTCAAGCCACTGAAAATGAAAAAGCAGAACAATTTCATCATGTGACATGAAAATTATAAGAAAACTTCTACTAGGTGGATTGCGTGGTAATCATACAGTTTGATGATATACAAACGAAGAAGTGTCATAAACCCAACGGAAAAGGAAGCCAAAATAAAAAATAAATTCATGAAGTTACAAAACAAAAACGATAAGTTACTCCTAACTTTCATAAAGCAAAACACACACTACTGATTGTAAGCTACATACAGTACGAAATAAATTGAACTCCCTTTAAAAGTATATAATACAGCTTAACATTGTGATCTTCAAATCAACTTTTCAAAGATTGTCATTGTAAGGTACATCCCTCAAAAAATAATAAGTTTCTCTGTCTGAAAAAGAACAGGTCTTCAGTAGACCTGTTTTCTATGGACTGTGACTAGAAGATACAATACTTGAAATATTTATAGTGAGATCTAGTAGGGGTACAGTTTCATGGAAATGGCATCATAGGTGCTTCTATAGGCAAAGCTATCATGTTGAATAGCTTCAACAAAACACTAATATGTTTAACGGAGAAATAATCCAAAAACAGGAGAGAAACCAAGGTTTTGTCATTTCAAAAAACAAAAAAAGGTAAACAGAGAAACAGAAAAAGCAATTCAATACCTTATGCCAAATGGCATAGTAGAAGGTCATGCATTGCCAGATGCCCATATTATGGATAAGACCTACAACCAAAAATTGAATTACAGGTCTGGTTTGTCACTATCAAAGAATTTAATTCTAATAGGCATTCCAAAGAAAGAAAGTACATTATCAAACAATAAGAAAAGACACAGAGCTCAATTGCATATGCTACATATGTTAACCTTCCCTTGCAAAATTCTCACTTAGTTATCTAATGGATAATAAATAAAAGGAAAAATTGCTTGCATACCCCTATAAAACCATGAAATTGCTTAAATACCCCCATAAAAATACTATTTGCTTGCATACCCTCATAAAACTAACTTTTTTACTTATATGTCCCTACCGTTAGTTACCGTTAACCACCGTTAGAATTTATGGAATTAACCATACTTCCCACTTAACCCAACTTAACAAAATTACCTAATTACCCTAAACATCATTCAAGGGCATAATTTTTAGTATAAAATTACCCAATTACCCTTAACATCATCTAACTACCCTTAACATTATCCAAAATTACTCAATTACCCTTAACCATAGTATGAAATTATTTGTTATATATTTTTACACGTTGTAATTTTTACCTATTTTTAGGTTGTAAAGAGCATGTGATAATCTAAAATGTTTTAGAGATGTTTGTAAAAACCTTAAAAATATGAATTTACTAAAAAATTCATGATTTTTAATAATTTTTAAAAATAATTAAAGCGTATATAAAAAAATTGTACTGGTCATCTATAATTTAAATAATTTAAGTCTGTAAAATATAATAAAAAAATTTAATGGGTATATTAACAAACTCATAATGGTCATTTGTTGAATGAAATGAGTAATGTCTACAAAATAGGAAAAAAATTTCAAGGGGTGTATATAAGCAAACCCATTTTGTTAATTTATCCTTATTCCATCCATTGATTTAACACCATTAAGAGTCAACTTAACCATAGAGGCATAGAAGCAAATATAATTGATTTGTAGGGGTATACAAACAAATATCATTTTTATGGGGGTATTTAAGCAAATTCATGATTTTACAGGGGTATGCAAGTAAAAATCCCTAAATAAAAAAGATGGACCAAGAGTACTTAAACACAGGCAAGCACAATCTAGAATGTTTCCTCCATATATAAGAATAACATTATCAAACAATAGTCATGGGTGACCCAAATGATTTACAATTTTTCAGATAATGGAATTATAATAAAGGAAGTTCTTTGACAAGTTTAAAGTAGATCACAAGAAATAGACAATATTTTTAAATGCTTACAGCTAATAGCCACACGCGAACCTACCACTTATTGAAAAAGACAATAAAGAAGAATAGAAAAATCCAATGAATTGTCCCAGAACTCAGATAAAAAAGCCTACTTCATATAATAGAAAGGTGCAAGTAAGACTATAATCACCACAAAAAGCATAAGACTAAAGAAATAACCTCCAGGCAATGACCTCAGATTGCCTAATCAAACTTCTGCAGCATGTCACAGTAAGGGGTTTCATATGATAGACCCCAGCGTTGCCGCTGCAATTCAACTCGACAATTCTGACTTAAGATGCCAATGTACTCCCTTTCAATACGTTTCTCCAGAGCAAGCCGCTCTGAACTTTGGTAAGGATAGTCTTTTTCAAATTTATCCCGCTTAACATAATATGGCACACCTCTTGGAGTTTCAACCTTGTAGTCATGTTGGTAACTCTGAGAAAGCGAGTATACAGGCTCTGAGGATGGAAGGAAGTTCAGTAAAAGTAATAGAATAACAGGCAAGATTTGGATCAGAATCCGAAGGTTAGAACCACCACCACCACCATGCATCTCATTAGCTGTGTGCCTGCCCATGCCTCCAGTCCTAAAGTGAAATGTCCCAAAAGGAGTGGTTTGCATTGGCCCTCCACCAAAGAAAAAATTCCTAAATATCTCATCAGCATCAAAATCAGATTCATAAAACCCATTAAACCCATGATAGTTATTTCTGGCTGCAGGCCTACCAACACCATAATTCAGCTCCTCGGATCCCACAAGATCATATCTTTTCCGGCTCTCTTCATTGCTGAGACACTGAAAAGCCTTGGATACAGCTTTAAAGGCTTCATCAGAGCCAGGTGCACTGTTTTTGTCTGGGTGAACCTTCAAAGATATCTTCCTATAGGCCTTGCGGACATCTTCAATTGTGCAATTCCTCTCTAAATCTAAGATCTTGTAGAAATCCTTCTGTTTTTTAATCTCCCTCACTATGGCAATCTGCTCCTGTGTACAGCCCCTAGCTGCAGATCCATTTGAAGAAATCCTAGTTCTGGCAGTTGTAGATGAGGATGCTGTTGAAGCAAAAGCAGAGTCCGTGTTGCCAGCCTCTTCTGCAGGTGGAGCATCTGATGGATTGACACCATTAGAAGATGATGACTCATCTTGAGATTCTCCACCAAGGGCGGCCGACAAGAGTTCATCAATGGGGAGGCTAGGGTCCAAGCGATGAGCTTTGGAGAGAAATTTGAGGGCACGACCCTTGTCTCCAGATTCCAAAGCGACTTTCCCAATTCTCAGGCATTTCAAAGCATCATCTTTGTTCCCATCCATCTAAATCGATTTACCAGGCTCCCAATTTAGAAGCCCTAGCATCAATTGAAGCCAAAATCAGGGTTTGTTCCTCATCTGATCATCTTGACAGTAGAAAAAAATATGAAGAAAAATCTTGATTAAAATAGCAATAAAAACCGATCTTGATCAACAAAAAAAAAATACATAGAATTTCAAAAAGAAAGAAATTATAAAAAACAATGAAATCCCAAAAACAAAAAACCCCCAAAAATTTGAACACTAGATTGCGAACAAAACAACAGGAGATCAAAAAGAAGCAACGAGGAATAACATTCCTTACCAGTTAAATCGAGTTGCGATGTATGCCCTCCTCGATACAAATGGGGGATTAGGGCAAGCTTTTGGATACGAGAGCGACCAAGAAGCAACGCCATTCTCCTTCCCGGGGATATTAGAGAAGCATTCGATCGCACGAATACTTCAATGGGGTAATCACAGCCGTCCATATAATTAGTAGGACGATTTCGTTTCTTCATCTTTCCTTTTCATCAAAATAGCCATTCTGTCATCGGGCCGTCCATCATGATCAGCAACAAGCGTTATATCGCCTTCATTTGTCACCATAAAAACCTGGTTTAATTATCGAAATAATCCCTCCACTATTTTAAATCGATCCTTTAATCCTTCTCTTCCAATTTCTGACTTTTCAATCCTCTAGTTTTCTAATTGCTTAAAACTTGCCATTAAAATGGGCTGATGTGGTTATTTTAATATTATTTTTTCAAAAAATATATAATTATTAAAATATCTTTTTATTATTTGTAATCTATCCCTTTAATCCTCTAATATAATTGGTGCCGTTTTAAACTTTATATTTTCTTAATTTGAGAAATATTAGTTCATTGACAAACAGATGTTACTTTAGTTGTTAATAACACTCGTTAGCAAGTGGACTCAATCATTCCTCTTGTACTCTTATATTTTAAGGAAAATCTTAAAAAAGTATATAATACCCAGTTCTTTTATTATTATGAAATGACCCTTTAGTCCCCCCTATTACTTTTCGCCGGCTAGAAGTCCCTCTATTATCTTTTTTTTTAAAAAAAAAAGTTTCTCCTCTTAATGCCAGTCTGATTCTCCTTTTGAGAGGCTGACGTAGCATTTTTCCATGATTAAAAATTTTGATAAATTAATGCACAAAAATCATGGAAGGGTAATTACTCATCTAAATGGCCCTTTAACCTAATCTGGTCCAGGTTCCGAATCGGATTAGAACTCGAAACTAATGTAATCCTATAGCCTATAGCGAGCATCTCATGGGCGTACATCTCCTCTGATCAGGCATCTCCTCCAGTCAGGCCATCCAGTGGCACTGATTGCCGATGTCTATGGTATGCATCATGCCTAGTTGTCATGCAGTAGCACTTGCGCCAACCAACTTCGGCGCCGTTGTCCACAAACATCGCTGCCATTAATTCCATCACTGTCGTCTATCAACATTTGCAACCATATGTGTTTTCATATAACAATTTGTGGAGGCATTGTGCAATGACAAGAAGCAAATGAGTCACAAGTAAGAGAGGATTTGTGCTTTTATTTTTTATTTTTTATTTTTTGTAGTTATCAAATGGGGGTTGAATTGTAATGTATTTTATGAAATTTGCATCAATGTACAATACCTGAAAGTATCGTCATTTATGAAGTTACAATCAATGGTAAAGTATAACCTCATGCACAGGTGGATACCAAACATTTTTATCATAATTTTGTATAGCAGGATAACTTAGCATACAATAGAAGAAGTCAAGAAGAAGTCAGGAAGAAGTATAATACATTAGACAAATACATGGTCAATAAATTCTGTTGTAACAAAAATTCAGGAAGAAGAATTTGTGAAGAAACACATTCAACAACATTCTATTGATAATTCCGCATTACAAAGCCAACAAATACTGAAAGTGCAATTTGCAAATTCTCCTGATTGTCAACAATTGCAATTTCATTAATAATGTTAAATACATAAAAAATGCAACAAAGTATTCTTAAAAGATGTTACACATATTTTAGCAAATGTAAGCATAGTTGGTTGATTAGATTCTTTGTTCACATATCAGGTTTATAATTCCATGGACAAAAAAAAAAAAGTCCCTAGTATTCAAGAACAATGTTTTGCTGAACTTCAGACTTGTGGATTTTCTTTGACTACAGCACCTATTATGCTCTGCTATGTGGAGAATTCTAGAGATTCAAACTCTATTGTAGTGGTGCTTTCTTTATTTTAGCTTTGGCTTGCGGCACTAGCCATGCTATTCCTCCTTGCCTCAGTATGAAACCAACAAAGAGTGTATGTCATTTACTTCCAAAGTCAGCTCTATTGAAGTATGCTTATGATACAATAGTAGAAATTTACCAACAACTCATCTGCAGTAATATATGAAGCAAAATGAGGACCAACCCTTCCAATTATTAACCCTCCAGTGTGCCTTCCCTACACCATACAAAAAAAATAATATTTTATTTGTGTTATAACCAGTATCCACTGTAGCAACACAACACTGTAGCAGCCCGAAAGTTTCATTTAAATTCTTTCTTTTTCTTTCTTTTTCTTTCTCCTCCTTTGTTTCTTCCTTGTGGCCGAGCACACCTAAACCCTAGAAAATTTTTCGGCGAGCAATTCCTTCAAATCAAAGCCTCAAACTTCTTCCTCTCAAGCTCTTAAGTGCGGTAAGGCTTCGATCCAAGGTTTTTCCTCCAAATTTTTCTTGTTTTTAAAATCTTTGAAACCCTAGAAACACTCCATGGATTGGGTTGATTTTGGGCTTAAATCGAAGCCCTTTATCTTGTGATTCTTTTGTATGGATGCTTGTCGAGAAATTTTGTGATTTGGTGATGTAAATTAGCAGGAAACCATCGTTTTAGGGCTGGTTTACTGTAGCAATTTCTTTGTACTTCAGCAATCTCAATTCACTGTAGTAGTACTATAGCAACAAAATTTTTGGTTTTTTCTTGTATTTGTTTGGTCCAAATTAAAGCCCAAGACATCAGGAATTTATTGGTAACCTTAAAATAGAGTTTTGAGTCAACGCTAGGATCGATTTGGCGTTATTTGGTAGAAAAACTTATTATTTCGTTGTGTGATTTATTTTAGCTAAATCTTGTTGGTGTTTTGTTGTACTTTGGCAAGGAGGTGAAGCTTTGGCTCGAGGCAAGGAGCTAGCAGAGGATTAGCGTTTGGGGAAGTTGAATCATCAAAGTAGTGAGTGGGATTAATTATGCACAACTCTACTAGGAGAATGCCTATAATTATTCTGTATTGCTTTAGTAAAGTTTTATTGGGTATTATACTTGCATTGAGATTTTTAATGGAATTGAAATGAGTTATTTACGTATATTTCATACTTGAAAAGCATTATTGTTCAAAGGATTTTTGGAGTGTTACTTGCTTCGTAAGCTGTGCGTTGATTTATGTTAAAATCTTTGGATATGCTTGTGTTTATCATTTCCGTGGGGAAATGGCAGATATTTTGAATATTGATTATTGTCCTGGTTATGGAATCCTCGTTACGAGATGCATGCCTCACATTTGCTAAAAATTCTGCTGCCAACTCAGGAGCTCTAGTGCACTCTGAATGTTTCTACCAATACCTGAAGGGCGACTGTTGTTTTCTAATTTTGTGTTTTCCCCTTTTTTTTCTTTCTCTTGATTCTTTTGCTTGTTTGTCTCTGCATGTGGTCTTTCGTGTCTTGTAATCCACTCTTTATAGACTCATAGTAAGCTATTGATTGGTCTTTTCATTTCCATCCCCAATTTATCTATGTATTTCTCTTTTTAGCTTAAAATATTTGTGTTTTATCTACTTTTTTCAATTAGCATGTTATAATCTATTCAGAAAGTGTTTTGTGAATTATGACGATAAAAAGTGATTTTTGTATCTCTAATCAATTATTTGTTTTGATTGTGAGATTGGTGAGGTTAGGGAAAGAGGACATTCCGCTATCTCACAGCTTATCCTCTCAACCCTCTTCAATCTTGGTTAATCTAATCATAGTGGTGATGATCACTCATCACTAAAATAATTAGGTTTAGCTCTTAACCCTAGTGTCACTCTAAGAAAAATCCATTCAACAAGCACACAAGATTGAAACTCAAATTAAAACTCAATTAAAAGAAACACAGTAAAAGTTGAAGAAAGATTACATCCTAAGGTTTACATGTCCAAGTACCCACTAGGGGTTTAGCTCTCCATGGAGCAAAAAAATATGCAATAAAATAAGAATCAAAACACTTAGAATCCATAAGAAAACCCCCCTTTAGATTTGTGTCAATAGTCTTCAAGAGCTGCTCATTCTTTTCCAGGAACCTCTCCTTCAAACCTAAGGCACACAACTCCGAATCAACATTGTTCGTGGCTCCCCCAAAAGTTATCCTTGGAAAGATTGCGATGAAGATCAATGGAGAAGCTCCCCATGAATGTACAAAGACCTCCTCTAAAATCCTAGCCGACTTCCCGAAGACTTAGCCAAAAAGATGTGAAAACCCTTGGCTGAGCGGCATTTTATATCTGAAAATCTAGAGTCCACACGGCCTTGCCACGCTCGTGTGAAGGGTGTGTGAAGTTTTATCGAGACTACTATAGTAAATCAACTATAGTATTTTGTTACAGTACTTAGCTATCGTGTTTTACTACAACACTCAACTACAGCAACTTAGCAAATGCCTGTGTGAGCCCACATAGCCTTGTGGAAGGATGTGTGGGATTCTGTCAATCCAAAAAATAGCTGAGATAATTCCTAAAACTTGCCTCTAAGCTGGTACATGCACACATGACTGTCTCCGTATCCTCCTGACATGTCAAATGGCTTCTAAAATCTTCAGGAGTTGGCACATATGTGCTTGTAGATGATTCAACTTGAGTGTTCATCCCTTTCCTTGCTTATTTGTCATCAATTCCCTTCACATGAACTAATTGCATAAAAGAACACAAAACACATGCTATTAATCGAAATATCTGAATATAATCATGGTCAAAGTACATAATATATATGATTAAATATATATCAAAAAAGCACTTATCAAGAAACTAATAAATCCTTCCCTTACTATTGTCAGACAGATGTGTATCTTCTGGAATGTGGGTAACTCATCTGGTCGAGCCTTTGAGACACCACACTCACAATGCTCCCTGGACTGGTGGCTTTTAATTCAAGAGCATAATTATTTAAAACCCTAAGGTCCTCCTAGAATTTCTCTTCAATTTTTTTGATGACCAAACTTTTTGCTTGTTGTGAAAACTCCCAACTCCTTCCACATCTTTGTCATTAAATGCCTTGGCCTAATGAAAGACATAGCAAAAATTAAGCTTCTATACCTCTTGGCAATAGCTAGTGCTATAACCCTTTTGTTCTTGGTGGCTCCTAGGAGGCGAGTGTGGTCACGGACATAGTGTTTAATTGTGAATGACTTCTTCCCACTACACCATGAAAAGTATTAGCCATTTACAATTTTTTTTCCTAAACACACAGTCCTAACACTAATTACATTATTCTTAATATACTTGAATTCAAAGCCCCTCCTTGTTGAGAATTCAACTAGCTCCCTCTTAAATACTTTCAGATCTTTGAATCTCAGATCTAGGAAAAAATCTTTAAGAGGGATATTGGGATCATACATTTTCCTGGTGGACCTGTGCCTCTGTGCAACCTCTTCTTCTGAGCCTTTACTGGTTTCTTCATAGCTTCCTGAATCTGATGATGAAATATAGTCACTCTAAAAATCACTTACCTTCCCAAATTCAGAAGCAGACCTCATATTGCTCCCACCATGACCTTGATGATTGCAATTTTCATCCAGATTCTCATGATCATTATTGCCACCATCCTGTTACAAACTCTTCTTCAACTCAACATATTTTCTTACCATGTTTCTAACTTCTTCTATTTCAACATCTTCATCCAAGTCACCCCTCTCAAGTGATACTTGAACCAAACCTTTCCACTTCATCCTTGCTAGAATCATCCTCACTATCATTGTCATTATCCTTATCACACTCTTGATTTGGGATTTCACTCCCTAAAGAAATCAACAGTTTTTCTTGTCCTAAATCATTGGCTTAATTCTCAGCTTGGATTTCACACTCCAAAACATTCACTCCCTCAACCAAATTTGTATCATTAACCTGTCCCTCACATTGGATTTCACTGGTTAAAGCTGAAACACATGCACATCTTTAATCTGTTGGTCTTGCTCCTTATGCTGACTTTCACTCTGTTGATTTTGCTCCTCATCTTGACTTTCACTTTCACTTACTAGGTTAGTCACTAGCACATCTTGAACTGCCTTGCTATGACCAGCACATGAACCACCACTTGATAATAAAAATTTCTCTTGGACACCAGGTCTTAAGATTTCTTGCAAAACCCTCTCATGGCTAGTACATGTGGATTCAACATATACATCTACTGCTGCAATATTCTTAGTTGTTTAGATAGGCCTACAACCCCACTGTCATCATAAATTTGATTTAATGTCCCATCCCCATTCACATGAAACAAATTGATAGTCTTATTAACGTCATAACCCAACACTTGGATATCTCCTACCAAATCCAAATAGCATATCTTGTCTGGGTCCACACCAAACTCATCAATCTTCCCATTCACATATTTTGGGGACCCTATACTCACCAGTTTCCCCCATGATTGTATCTAATAATATATTCATCATTGTGAGACATGTTTTCATACCCTAAAAATAAAAGGGCAAGTGCAAACATGGTTTGTCAACATAATACATTGATTTGAATTTATAAACTTTGTATTGCAGTTCTCATTTGATTTTAAAATTAATACCATTGTTTTGTTTTAGCATCTTAATGACAAAAGAATAATCTATATCTCCACCATTAAGCTTTACAAAGTCACTTGATTTTGTCATAGGCAAGTTTCTCCAAAAATTAACAACTTTGTTAAAGGGTCCTTGATTATTTTTGATGATTTTTAAGATTTGTACGACTAATATGACAGGTATAAGTATTAAGAATATATAACAAAGTTCATTGTACCTAGATATCTGCCACTACATTTGGAAATAATAATATACAATAATGATAAAGAGCTTAGCAACTTCTTCATCCTTAGATGGAGAGTTATTAATGTTTTTTGGAGACTAGATTTCATTAAAACCAAAGATCACATCATTTATTTCCTCATAAATAACTTAAATAGTTTTTTCAGCTACTATGTCCGTGTAAAGTAGATGTTGTCAGAATAAGTCCTGAGAAAGATAAAAGCTTCAACAGTTATGATTTATTAAAGGACCACGGTCTTTTTTTTGTGATTAATATATGTATTCACCAATGAGGGGGACCATCTATACTAAACAAAGGATTAAACAAATGCAACACTTGCTCACAGACAACCACAGTACTGATTGCATATATAATGCACAACTAGGTAGCTGATCTATGAAACCCGCATTCCATTCCATAAAAACAACAAGCCAGCTAAATGAAAACAAATTCAAGCATAAAGATAAAAATAAACTCTAATGTCATAATCAACACGGAAATGACCAATGCTGTCCTGATATGGGGATGTTGATGAGAATGCTCGGCCCTAGAAATTAGGGAGTTGTTGGGGGTAGCGAGAACGGCCTCCTTACCCCTTTGTCATGTGGTGGCGGGCGTCGGTGGTCCTCCTCTCAAGGTCGGCTGGGTGTAATATGGAGTGGAGAGAAGGGTGGTGAAGTTAATTGTATTTTCAGATCCAAAACCAATTTGGATATGAACCTAGACCCAATTACATAATCCACACCTAATAAGGTAAATTGGCCATTCAGATGAGTAATTACCCTTCCATGTTTTTTGTGCATTAATTTATTAATTTTTTAATCTTGAAAAATGCCACGTCAGCCTCACAAATGGAGAATCAAATGGCCGTTAGGAGGAGGGACTTCTTTTTTCCAAAATGGATAATAGAGGGACTTCTAGCAGGCAAAAAATTATAAGGGCTAAAGGGCCATATCGAAATAATAGATGCACTAAACTGGGTATTATATCAAACTCAAAATAAAATATAAGACATATTGGGATCCAAAACAATAGATCTGAATCAACTCCAATTATCTGAAATTCCCCTATTCTATGAAATTCCTTGATCATAAGCAGCACTCTGTATCCTCCATCCCCTGACTCCTGTGAAGCTCTCTCTCTCTCTCGCCACCCCTCTCCCTCCTCTCCCCTCCCCCCGACCACCAACCATTGTGCTCAAGGCTCTTTATTTATAAAGATGAACTTTTCTAGCCCACCTATAGTTTTCACCTAAACTTTCTCCAGCAAGTATGCCTCTCACCTGACCATCACTCTTTGTTACAGATTTCTTAATGTAGCAAAGTAGGATAAGTGATGCATCTAAAGCAAACCATAACTTTGAAAAAAAGGAGCATTCTTTAGGGATATTTTGTTTTTTTAAAAACGGTTTATGGATCCGTTTGATACGCAAAATGTTGAAGTACAGCACAGCGCAAGTTCTCTTGTTCTTTGTTTGGTTTGTAAAAAAGTTGAGAGTACATCATAAGAGGATCCAAGTACAACACAAGTGGATGAAATTTTCGTACCACCAAAACCTCGATACAAAAATTCTATCGTGACACATCACAACTAAAAGATT
>NC_052475.1:9890531-9946531 GCF_009730915.1 Dioscorea cayenensis subsp. rotundata
AGGAAACATAATGAGTGGTCTTGCACTTGAAACAATAGTCCTAGATTGAGCAATGTCCAGGTGCCCTATTTATCATTGATTGCCTATCCTATCTTTTATTTGAGCCTCATTCTTCTTTTCTTACTTCTATTTGTATTGATTCTTATTCACATCATTATTAATTCATTTTCATTCTAGTTAAATAGCAATCTTTGTGTTTCTAATCACTATTCCCTATGGATTCGACTACCCACCTACCGGGGTATTATTACTATGACAAACCCGTGCACTTGCGGTACACACACAACCACGGAATAAGCGTTTTAGAAATACTTTGCCCTTTGATATTTTAGCTATTCACCATTTATTCTATTTCACATTTTCTTATTCTTTCATCGTTCTAATTTATTTCTTTTTCTTTGATTTTTGGAAAATGATCAACATACCTGAATTATTTGACACAATCACGGGAATGGTTGAAGATTGATAAGTGTCTAAATGTAGGTGTTTTCATATATATATCGTATTCACTTTGCATGTATTTTGTGAGATTTGATGCTCGTTTTGTGCTTAATCATCTATTATTTGCTTTGTAGGGCATAAGAAAGTCATGGAGAACAAGAAGATATCATTTAGGCGAAAAGAAAAGAAAACAGGAATTTCATACCACCCCCATACTACCCAGTATGGGGGCCATATGCACTGTAGCAATGGAATGATTTGGGGTTGTCTGCCCAGATTTCCATACTACCCAGTATATAGGGCCGTATAGAGGCCATATGCACCCCGTATAGAACACGAATCTAGGGGTTTTTAGTGCTATATGACTCCCATATGACCCCTATACGGCCTTTATGTCATTGGAGGTATAAAACTGACTTTTAGGGCAGAACAAGGGACTTCTTCTGGGCATATTTGGAGAGACCACTTGAGAGGCTTTGGGCAACCTTGGGAAGGAGAAGAAGGGCAAGGAAGCTAAGAGATCATTCAAGGCCAAGGTCCAAGACTCTCAAGGAAAGAAGGCAGCATCATTCAAGGGGAGATCTACCACGATTTGATGGAAGGAGCACGGGGCTAGAGGAGGCATCATTCCGTATTCCTTTGGTGGGGAAAGCATCATTCGGCACATTTTCTACCTCCTCCTCCACTATTTCATCTAGGGAGTGTCATTTATGTTTTTCTTTTGTGTTTCACTTGATTGTATTGCTTGTTGTGGAATGATGACACACTAGACCACCAAGGCCACCGGGTGTTGGTGAACCTTGGGGGTTTTATCATGTATTTTGGATGATTACTTGTTAATTCCATGCTTGGGTAATTTTGAGATTTAATCCATTGTTTTCATGCTACGTGCTACACTCAGGAGAAATCCGTAGCTCTTTTATGAGTGATGCATGTAGATGTGACTTGCTCGCATGTATTAGATCATGAATGGATTAGAAGGGAATACTTGTATCATCACGCCAAGAAATTGGGTGTTGGTAGCCCTCCATGTTAGGTTAAGCCGAAGAAGAGTAGGTTTACTCCTATTTGAGATTTCCTTGTGCTTAGTGCAATCGTAGGAATGTGGATTTGGAAGAAATTCCTATCTATGTTCATATAGGATTAGGGTTCAATCGCCGAGAAATTGTGGTTATTCTAATCTAGAAATTTCTTGGTCCATTTTACCCTTGCATCTTTTAATTATCATCCATGTTTCATGATAACTCCTCAAGGGGATCCACATCCATAGGCTTTTGCATTACATTGAATTTCTTGCTTGCTCATTGCTTGCTCTCTCTAATTTGTTGGAAATCTTGTTTTAGTTTTAATTGCTTCTAGTAGAGTAAATTCCATCACTTGAGGTCTTAGGCTAGATAATAGTTCGAGAAAGAGTAATAGGAGATCCTTAGCCCCAAGGAATACAATCCTCATGTCTTCATACGAGGTATTACTTGGCGATCCCGTAAACTTATGGGGAAGCAATCAAGTTTTTGGCACCGTTGCCGGGGACCTTTAACGAATTCTAGGAAACTTTTAGATTATTACTCTAGCCATTTCATTATTTACTCATTTGATCATTTCTTTTCTTTTCTTTTCAGTTGATCTTAATAATTTAATTCAATTTCTTTTCCTTTTTGTATAGTTCATCTCGAGAGTGCACCATGGCAAATCCAAACGTTGTGCTAGAAGGTTACGTACATAGATTTGAAGGCTGGATTAATTGGCACACTCAACAACATTTTTCACCCCCTCCAAACAACGTTTTTATATACATTTCAGCTATCAGAGGATTTTGGCTTACCTAGTGAGTGTGGCAGCTGGTAAACAGTGTTTGAAACCTTTATGAAAAGTGGAACACCATCAGTGATTGGAGGAAGCAAATTATACCATTCGAACAGTTTGTTATAACTACTGAGTGGCAACGGATTGCTACCATAAATCCTGCCATGGGGGACTATTCCAAAAAGGGCCAGGTGTTAGAAAAGGTATGAGAGTCTGACGTGGAGCATCAGCATGGGCAACAATAGGATTGATAAGTGCTTGTGTGATAAGAATACAAAGTGCTCTTTCCTTACAATGAGCATTACTTTTATAAAGTTTAAGCGCTAATACATGTGTATTTGTGTTCTTTTGCGCATGTAGGGTTGTGAAGCTATGTTTTAAGAAAAGAAGCCAAAAGTAGATCATATACGCACTATTTGGTGGAATCTTAGAAACAATAATGCGAAGGCTCAAGTAAGGCTCTAAGATACGTGAATGTGTGCCAACTTCCATGTATTCAAGCCATTACAATGAGTTGGAGGGGCACAAAGGCAGTCACATATGCGTATCCCAACTTGTGCAAAGATAGCAAGATCTTCACCAATTAAACAGTTTATTGAAGAAGTGACGCGATCTAGGGCATAAATGTGTGCCCATTTATTTTACCTCGATGAAAAGTGGATTCGAGAGTGTTTTTGGTGGGGAGTACTGTAGAAGATTACCATAGAAGACACTGTAGCAATTTATTGTCACGGTTAATGTTCACAGCCGGCCAAAAATCAGAATTCCAAAGAATTCACACGGGCGTGTGGAAATTCCACAGGGTGTGTGGAAATTCCGTACGCCGGTGTGGATGCCCGATTCTAGCCCTTTGAAAGCCGCGATTCAGCCCCGATTTCTCCATCTTTTTCCCTATCTTTTCTTCCACCTTTCCCTATCTTTGGAGGCGCTGGCAGATAGGGTTTGGAGAGGCTTTGTCATGGCTTTGGAGAGGTTTGATGGCCTTCTACACCACGTTTCCTTCGGAAGAGAGCTACTATTGGGAGAGCTTTCTTCGGCACAGATCCGACGAGTTGTGCCCTAGGTTTGACAAGGGGACCTTTGAAGAAGACGCGACCAATCCACAAGACCTTCAACATGAACACAAGGGCTTTTTCATTCATGGATTGCATCTCTTTACTTTTGATTTCATTATCTATTGTATTTTGCTCCATGGAGAGCTAAACCCCTAGTGGGTACTTGGGTATTTCGGAACCCTAGTGAGTTCCAATCTTGTAGGCTTGATTATTTGAATACTCTCCTAGAGTGGCACTAGGGTTGAGAGTTCCTGTTGGTAACTCTTGTGAGTGAGTGCACACCACGAGAGCTAGACAAAGCTAGATTAGAGAGGGTTGAGAGGGTGAGTCGAGAGGTAGCAGAGCGTTCCCTTTCCCCTTCGGTGTGATCTATCCTACCTCCACGTTCTAAGAGTTCTTTGCGGACATAGTAGAGTGAATGGGCTAAGGGATTATCTTCCGTTGGGGCTTAGTTGCGAGTGCAACGGAGTGAAGCGTTGAAGTGATTTTAGAACCTAGGGCTTAATTGTGGTTAGGGACCTTCCACTTGGACCAAAGTGTTAGGTCTATACATAGGAGTAGGGTTTATCACTTGGAATCCCTAGAACTCATTGCAATTCTATATGAGTGCGAGGTGTTGAGAATGTTCGATTTCTCCTCCGAGACATGTATAGAGTTAGGCATGGTTGACCTTAGATTTGGGACCATGTATTAAAGGATCTCCACGACTCATTAATGCATTAGTTAGAAAGCATAATAGAGGTTCTTGTACTTGAAACGATTGTCCTAGGCGGAACAATATCCGGGTACCCCATTTATCGTCGATTGCCTCCCCTATCTTTTACTTGAGCCTCCTTTATCTTTTCTTATTTTCATTTGCATTGAGTTTGTTTTCATATCACTTTCAACATATTTTCATTCTAGTTAAATAGAAATCTTGGTGGTTCTAAGCACTATTCATTGTGGATTCGACTACCCTCCCTCTCATCGGGGTACTATTACTTCGACACCCATGCACTTATGCATATTCGGTCATGTCAAGGATCAAGAGAATAACGCCGAATGTCTTGAGCTACATGTCCATGGTGCAAATAATAGTTCTGACAAGAGTTCATGATCCACAGAAGAAACATACTCTGAACAGGGTGAAGGGCTTTGCAATAGAGGTTTGATGCCTCAACTGAGGAAGCACCGAATTTTGAGTTGAAAACACTCCTTGACTACCTTGAGTATGCCTTTTTGGGGGAGGATGCTCAACTTCCAGTCATCATCTCTTCAAACCTAACAGTTGATCGAAAGAAAGGACTGATGGATGTGCTAAAGAGGCACAAGGGAGCGATTGCGTGGAAGATTACGGACATAAAAGGGATTAATCCATCTGTTTGCACTCATAAAATTCTAATGATGGATGAACACAGACCCAAAGCCCTACCACAAAGAAGACTCAATCCAAATATGAAGGAAGTGGTGAGGGCTGAAATCATCAAACTTCTCGATGCGGGCATTATCTATCCAATATCAGACTGTGAGTGGGTAAGCCCCGTGCAAGTGGTTCCAATGAAAGGGGGACTTACTGTGATCACCAATGACAAAAATGAGTTAATCCCAACTTGAACATCTACTGGGTGAAGGGTATGCATCGACTATAGAAAATTGAATGATGCCACCCAAAAAGATCATTTTCCCTACCATTCATTGACAATATGCTGGAGTGACTAGGGGGACATGCCTACTATTATTTTTCGAATGAGTTCTCTGGTTACTTCCAAATCCCCATCGCCCCAAAAGATCAGGAGAAACCACATTCACTTGTCTGTATGGTACCTTTGCTTACCGGTGCATGCCTTTCGGGCTATGTAACGCCCCGGCTAACTTTCAGAGATGCATGACGGCCATTTTTGAGGACGTGGTGGAAAATTTTATGGAAGTGTTTATGAATGACTTCTCCATCTTTGGTGATTCATTTGAAGCATGCCTCAAGATCCTTGAGCGGGTTCTCATTCAATGTGAAGATACTAACCTTGTGCTAAGTTTGGAGAAATGTCATTTCATGGTCCAAGAGGGAATTGTCTTGGGTGACAAAATTTTAAAAGAAGGAATTGAGGTGGGCAAGGCAAAGATTTCCACAATAGAAAAATGACCACCTCCAAATTCTGTGAAAGCCATAAGAAGTTTTTGGGACATGCGGGGGTTCTATAGAAGATTCATCAAATATTTTTCAAAAATAGCTACACCCCTGACAAGGTTGTTGGAAACGGATGTCCCATTCGAGTTCGATAATGATTGCATGACGTCTGTTATTGCACTCAAGGAGAAACTAATTCAAGCACCCATCATGGTAGCTCCAGATTGGGACTCTCCATTCGAATGGATGTGTGATGCGATTGATTTTACAGCAGGGCCAATGCTTGGTCAGCAGAGAGATAAACATTTCCATCCCATTTACTATGCAAGTAAGACTCTAACGGGGGCCCAAGAGAATTACAATACAACTGAAAAGGAAATACTTGCCGTGGTATTTACCTTTGATAAATTCCGGTCATATTTGGTTCTGTCCAAAGTGGTGGTGTACAAAGATCATTTGGCCTTGCGGTACTTGCTTAGTAAATTTGATGGCAAATCACATTTGATAAGGTGGGTCTTATTGCTTCAAGAATTTGATCTTGAGATCAAGGACAAGCGAGGAGCAGAGAATCTTGCAGCTGATCATTTGTCCCGTTAGAAAACTCTGGTACTGAGGCCATTGGAGGAAAGGACATTAATGACTCATTCCCTGAAGAACACTTGTATAATGTCCAGGTAGTGGAAGAAAAGGAGCTACCATGGTTTGTCAATTTTGCTAACTACTTGGTTGGGGGGGTCATTCCAAAATGGTTTACATATCGACAAAGAAAGAATTTTTTTTTTTCAGATCTTAAGCACTATATTTGGGAAAATCCGTACTTATTCTGAGTTTGTTCATATTAGGTTGCTCGAAGATGTGTTTCTAGGGTAGAGGGTCTAAGCAATTTGAAGCATTGCCACTTAGGGCCTGCGGGGGGCCATTATGATGCAAATAGAACAACAAAGGAAATTCTTAATGCAGGTTTCTACTGCCCATCGTTATTCCAAGACACCCTAGAAATTCATTCGAGTTTGTGATAGATGTCAGCGGGTTGGCAACTAAGCTTGTTGAGTTTTTGATGTGTGGGGGGATTGATTTTATGGGATCCTTCCCGAGCTCTCATGGATACAAGTTCATACTCGTGGTAGTTGACTATGTGTCTAAATGGGTAAAGGCTCAAGCCTTGCAAACAAATGATGCAAGAGTGGTGGTGAAATTCTTATAGAAATTATTTTCCTAGGTTTGGTGCACCACGTGCAATCATTAGTAACAGGGGAACTCATTTTTGTAACACCCAATTTGCAAAAATTTTGAAGGACTATGGAGTTTCCCATAAAATGGCAACACCGTACCATCCCCAAACTAGCGGGCAAGTGGAAGTGTCCAACAGGGATTTATAGCAAATTTTGGAGAAAACTGTTTCTCAAAACCGAAGATATTGGGCATAACATCTATATGACGCCCTCTGGGCCTATAGAACTGCTTACAAGACTTCTATTGGGATCATCCCATATAGGCTAGTCTATGGAAAAGCTTGCCACTTGCCTGTTGAGCTTAAGGACAAAGCTTATTGGGCTATTAAGTTTCTAAATCTTGATTCTTCTCTTGTAGGTTGCAAGAGAAAACTCCAATTGAATGAACTTGATGAGTGGCGCTCCACGGCATATGAGAGTTTGAAGCTCTACAAAGAAAAAGTAAAAGAGTACCACAATAGACATATCAAGCACCCCAAACAATTTCATGAGGGAGATCAAGTTTGACTGTTCAACTCCATGTTAAAGTTATTCTCAGGGAAGCTAAGATTACGTTGGTCAGGTCCATACACGGTTACTCAAGTCTTCCCACATGGAGCGGTTGAGGTAACCCACCCGGAAAATGGCACTTTTAAGGTCAATGGACAATGACTAAAATTATACTTTACAAACAACACAACAAGGGAAATTGGGGGTGGCTTCAAACACTTTGAACCCCCATGAGGTAGGTAATGAGGTACGTCAGGCTCGTGACGTTAAACAAGCGCTTCTTGGGAGGCAACCCAAGCATTCGGGGGTGTTTTCATACATTTTTCGTATTTTTAGATCATAGTTCATTTCACTTTTCGTATTTCTTAGACTTGTTTGTTTTTGAATAACTTCATGCTTACACACTTGGCACATTGTTCTCATCGTTTTAATTGAGGTGTATTTGTGGCACTCGTTGAGAAACTCATGTTTAGGTGTTAATTCATGTGCTAGATCATCGTTTTATTTATTTCATTCATTTTTGGAGAAGTCTTCGACCTTGCCATACCATTTTTACATGATTAGGAGCAGGTTTTCGAAGTTTTAAAGGTTTTTAAAAGCTATATGACCATACTGGGGAGTATGGGGGTCGTCTGAGATGAACACAGAGCAATTCAGAGGCTCTGTGCCATCTCAGACGGGTCCAATGCCGTATGAGATGGCCAGATTTCTCAGCCGAGAGGGGCTTCTCAGCCCCATACGGCCCGCAGATGGGGCCGCATGGGGGCCGTATGGGCCGGCCCCTTTATAAGCCCGCCCATCTCTCTCTCTCTCTCTCTCTCTCTCTCTCTCTCTTCCACTTTCTCTTTTCTCTCATCTTTCCACCAAATTTCTCTCTTCTTTCTCCCTCATTTCTTGGCCAAATCTTCTCATTTTTCCTCCTAAAACTTCTCCCAATCAATTAGAGACTTTGATCTATAAGTTTCCCACAAGTTTAAAGCTTGTTTTCTCAAGATTTTGTCGGTATGCTTTTTCAATGCCCTAGTTTTATCTTTTTCATTTCTTGGGCAATCTTGGAGGTTTTGGGTGGGATTTCTTTAGCATTTTGCTTGGTTTGGATGATGTGAATGTCATGGATGAATTTTCATTCAAATTTATTTAAAAAGTTTTTTTCGATTCTATGACTATGGGGGAACTCTTGCTGTGTGAATAGTGACCATACGGCCCCCACACGGCCGTATGACCTCAAAAATTTGATTTTTCATTCATTTCCTCTATCTTTTTCATTTTATTTTGATTTATATTGTATCCCTATGAGCTTGAACAAGGTGTGTCTTCATTGTATTGATGCCTCACACTAAAAGACTCGCCTCCAAGCGCCTAAGAACCACCGCACCATCATCTACACCGGATGAACCCATCTTCAAGCTAGCCCATCATCGAGAGATATATGATAGATTGAAGACAAAGCCATTTGGGACATTGTGCTATATTGATTGGGGGCTTGTGGAGAACCTTGGGATAGCAAATCAAGTCAAGGAGTGGTTATCACATAATTGTTGGGGCAAGCTTTTTGCCATAAACGAGCCAACTTTTCGCCAATTAACCTTGGAAGTTTTGAGTACATTCAAGGTACGACAAGATGGACAATCCGTGTGGGATAGGAAATGTATCACCATCCGCTTTCAAGCTTTTGGGAAAAAGTGTACTATGCACCACTTGGACCTTGCTAAGTACTTGGAGATCTATGATGATGAGTTTATCAATTCCATGCCTGGTACACGTCTTATGCTTTATTTCCCAAGTGAAGTGGGGAGAAGGAACTATTGGCCGACCTTGCAAGGTAATGATCAGACCCGAAAGGCCTCGCGCATGACAGACCCAGCACATAGATTCATTCATGCTTTCATTACTCGTTCTATTTGGGGCCGGGCCAAATATCAAGGTGGTGATCACTCAAGGTGATATTTACACGATAGGCGGTGCCCTACTCACCTTGGCCACCTTGTCACCGATGCATTTCTTAACCAGGGCTTGTATACCTGATTGGGATCTATATTTCTCGTGCCCTATGTGAGTAGATTGATCCTTGGCATGGGTTTATTTGAGCACACACATGGTATGACCGTTGTAGGAGATTCTTAAATACACGGTCCTAAAACTTAAGATCAACCGTGACTAGTCCAACACTATGCCCTGGTGGAGAAATCTCTTAGTCTCGATATGTCACACTATGCTAGGTTGCTTTAGGTTCTAGGGATTCCCTAATATAGATCTAACCCTTTTGGTCCAAGCGAAAGACCCCTAATTACAATTAAGCCGCAGATACTAAGGATTACTTCAACGCTTCACTCTATTGCTCATACAGCTAAGCCCCAGCTGAATTCGTTTCTTAGCACTTCACTCTATTCTGACCGTATAAAGCTCTTGGACCATGGAGGTAGAATAAATCACACTAGAGGGGAAAAAGGATGCTCCTCTACCTCTAGCCTCACCTTCTCAACCTTCTCCAATCTAGCATTGTCTAACAATCATGGTGTGTCACTCATCCACAGGGATTACCAAGATAGATTCTCAACTCTAGTGTCACTATAAGGAAAAATCAGCACAACAAGTATTCAAGATTGGAACTCAATTAAAAACTTCAATTTAGGAAAGCATAATAACAGGTTAAAGAAATAATATCATCCTAGGGTTTACAAATCCAAGCACCCACTAAGAGTTTAGCTCTCCATGGAACAAAATACAATCAACAATGAAGTCAAAAGTAAAGAGATGCAATCCATGAATAAAACCCCTTGGTATTCATGTTGATGGTCTTATGGTGTAGCCTTGGGCACTTCAAAGGTTCCCTCGTCAAGCCTAGGGCACACCTCGCCGAATCGATACCGGCGAAAGCTCCGCATTACCTATATTTTGATGGAACACGGTGTCATAAGCCATAGAACCACTCCAAAAACCTTGCCGAAGCCTCTCTAAACCCTAGCCGAAGGCCTCTCTAAAGTTGGGGAGAAGATCGAGAAAATATGTAAAAGAGGATCCCCAAATTGGTACAAGCCGTAGGCCTCTCCACAAGACCATCGACACAAACAACAAGGGGGATTTATTCATGGATTTTATATCTTTACTTTTGATTTCATTATTAATTATATTTTGCTCCATGGAGAGCTAAACTGCTAGTGGGTGCTTGGGCTTGTAAACCCTAGGATGGTATTGTTTCTATGACCTCTTATTATGCTTTCATTAATTGATGATTTAATTGAGTTCCAATCTTGAATGCTTGTTGAGTTGATTTTCCCTTAGAGTGACACTAGGGTTGAGAATCCATCTTGATAATCCTTATGGATGAGTGACACACCATGAGGATTAGACAATGCTAGATTGGAGAAGATTGAGAGGGTGAGTTGAGAGGTAGCGGAATGTCCCCTTTCCCCTCCGGTATGATTTATCCTACCTCCGCATTCCAAGTGTTCTTTGTGGCCACAATAGAGTGAAGTGCTAAGTGATGAACTCTGCTGGGGCTTAGTTGTGCAAGCAATAGAATGAAGCATTGAAGTAATCCTTAGTATCTGGGGCTTAATTGTGACTAGTGGTCTTTCGCCTGGACCAAGGGGTTAGATCTATTTTAGGGAATAGGGTTTATTACTTGGAATTCCTAGAGCCGAAACCAACCTAGCATAGTGTGAAGTATCGACACTGAGAGATTTCCCCACCGGGACATAGTGTACGGTTAGTTATGGTTGACCTTTAGTTTTGAGATCGTGTGTTTAAGGATCTCCACGACTCATTAAACATTATTTAGTAAACATAATGAATGGTCTTTGCACTTGAAACAATAGTCCTAGGTTGAGCAATGTCCAGGTGCCCCATTTATCGTCGATTGCGTCTCTTTTATTTTATTTGCGTCTCCTTCTTCCTGTCTTACTTCTATTTGCATTAATTCTTATTCACATCACTATTAATTCATTTTCATTCTAGTTAAATAGCAATCTTTGTGTTTATAATTACTATTCCCTGTGGATTCGACTACCTAGTCACCGGGTTATTATTACTTTAACAAACCCGTTCACTTGTGGTACACACCCAAAAGGGCATTGCCAGAGCAATCAGGGGCAGCCTAGAAACTTTAGAACCACTAGGATTTCAGAAACCACAAGTTCCAAACTTAGATAATCGATTCTTAGGTTTAGAGAATCAGATCACAGGATTAGGAAACGAATTTGAGGAGTGGTCGTGAACTTAAGAATAAGCTCCGGTTTGAGAAGGTTACATTTGAACCACCCAAGGAGAAATGAAATTGATGGAAAGGATAATGAGAAGGAGGTGGCACCCTTACCTTATGATAAGTGTCTAAATGTAGATGTTTTCATGTATATATCGTATTCACTTTGCATGTATTTTGTGAGGTTTGATGCCTGTTTTGTGCTTAATCGTCTATTATTTGCTTTGCAGGGCATAAGGATGCCATGAAGAACAAGAAGATATCATTTGGGCGAAAAGAGAAGAAAACAAGAATTTCATACTACCCCAATACTACCCAGTATGGGGGCCGTATGCACTGTAGCAGCAGATTGATTTGGAGTGTCTGCCCAGATTGTCATACTACCCAGTATGGGGGCCGTATGCACCCCGTATGGATCACGAATCTAGGGTTTTTGGGTGCTATACGACCCCAATACGACCCGTATGCCTCGGGGGGTATAAATACCAACTTTCAAGGCAGAAAAAGGGGACTTTTTGGCTGGCCCTTTTCTTGGCCGACTTTGGGAGAGCACTTGGGAGTTTTTGGGCGACCTTGGGGAGGAGAAGAAGGGCAAGGAAGCTAGAAGATCATCCAAGCCCAAGGTCCAAGATTCTCAAGGCAAGAAGGCAACATCATCACACTTTTTCTTTTTCTTGGGTCCGCCTAACATAGACTGCACAGAAAATAATCTTTCAGATGAATGCACATGCTGGTTAGGCACAAGAGTCACCCACTTACTCAATTACAGTCTACATAGATGCATTCATGCTTAAAAACTTATAAAGCAGAGGAATACTAACATAGACCCTTTTTTTTTTCACATGTACAAACTGTATCTCATGTCCATTGTAAAGACTTGCTACAATAGTACACTTTAAGGTAGAGAAACAATAAAGGAACACAAAAAGCTCTTAAAAAGTGCATTGAAGATAGAATTTAACAAAATTAATGCCCAAGTCAAAAATGATGGGTAGGTTGGAGTGTACAAGGTAGAAGTGCTCATGAACATGTATATAGGTGCACTAGAGATGATACAGTAACTACATTCAAGCACAAATAAAGTACAACTCACAACTATCATTCTACCAAGCTAGGAAGTCCTTAACAATAAAAATCATAGCTATCATAGGTAATCAAGCATGCAAATGCAAACATTTTCAAAGTTCACAGTAACTCCACCCCCACTTAAAAGATGCACATTGCCCTCAATGTGCCTAATCGATAGAATGCAACAAGATAGACAATAAAAAAACATAGTAAGAGGGTTTCGTGAACTTCCCCGAGTCTCAAAGCGTGAGTCTTGAAGTCCATGAGATCGAGGTGACCACCAAAGATCATGGTAGATGATGGAGGAAGAAAGTGTGCTTGATGTCCTAATTCCACCCTGCAAGGTAGAAAAGAACATCACCTCAAAGCATCAAATCACACACCCATCAAACCAAACACGATAAACAACTAACAACACAAAAAACAAACAAAACATAGAGGTAAAAGAAAACAAAATAAAAAAGAATGACCATGTGATGCAAGTGGAGATCATCTAACCAAGTTACAAGCAAAGTGGGCATCAAAAGAATGAGGAAAATCAAGAAAATGCCCAGTGCTACAGTGATTTCGGAAAAATTTTGCAAGAACTTTGCTTGTAAAAGTAGCTAAAAATTTTACAAATCAAGAAAAACACCTTGATAATCATTAAGCATTCATAAACCAACAAAAATCCTAGAGATTTCATCCACAGGAACAAGAAGAACTCAAGGGTTGAGTTAGAAGTCAAACCCTTGCCCTAGAGTAAGATGGGTGGATTAAATGGTTGGATCCGGCCAAAAACTTGCTCAAACTCTAAATTTTTGTTACTAAAATGGAAAAGAGGAGGAGAAGAGCAAACTAGAGCAAAAAAAATGATGAAAAATGGTGGAGAAATGAGGGAGAAATGGTTAGAAGAATGGGGAAGAAGAATGAATAGTAGCAGTCTCAAAACCCCACATATAATGCCCTCACTCGGGTTGTCTTGAGGGGCATCCTTGCGGCCGCAAGGATGGTCCTCCGGATTTTTCTGACACACAACAACTTTTCTCCACACTTTGCACATTTTGCACACTTCGCTTATGGATCAAACCTTGAAAATCAAAGCCGGAAACATCGAATAAACACTTAAAAATATCAACAAGAATGCATCAAGAACAAGAATTAATCAAAGATCACATGGAAAACAAAATAATACAAAGGCTAATAAACTAAGAAAAATGATGAAAACACAACTAAAGCCAAACCACACTAAAAACACAAGTTAAGCAAAACAACACAAATGAGAAAAAGACTACAAGAAATGTAAGGAACTTTGGTTGCCTCCCAAGAAGCGCTTGTTTAATGTCATTAGCTCGACGTACCTCTTTCTTACCTAGGGAGGCTTGCAAATAGTGTGTTCATCCCGGCTTGAGGTTGCATAAGAACTACCAAGAAATATGAAACTTACCCTCTGGGATGATGCAAATTTGGAGGTCAAGCATGAGTCACCTTTTGGTTCCTCAACCCATTTTAAAATACCTTGAACTACCCAAAAGTGTTGTTTGGGTCTCCAAGGGAACAAGTTTGGTTGAGAACTTGTCAAGCTTTGCATAGGTGGATAAATTGTTGGCTTTATCATCCTATCCACAATATTTTTCTCAACCATAGTGTGATGAACATCAAGTGCCTATAACATTTGCTTGGGCCGCCAAGGAAAAATCTTTGGTTGGGAATTGTCCAAGCCCGGCATTGGTGGGTTCAATGATGATCTTAGCTTCCTTCCCACATCTTCAAATACAATTCCCAAAATTTTGTTTTTGCACTTGACCAAAATGGGTAGATTGATGGAAAGATCAATATTGAGGCAAGTGGCTTCTTCAATTGTATTCGATTGAGCTTCTTCCACTTCCTCACATGTTTCCACGTCCATGAAGCTATCCACACTGTCTTGCTTTACCCCATCTTCCATGACACTAGGGCTTTCTTAAGCCACCAACACTACTTGTTTCTCACCACTAAAATCAACAGCCTTCAGGGTTTCACTTGGGCTATTTTCGATGTTGCTCGATGGGCTACTTGAAGAAGGCTCAGAATTCACCTTAACAAGTTGCCTGACTTGGTTCTCAAGTGCTTGGATCGACGTTTGAACACTCTTTAGTACTGTAACAAGCTCATCAAGTTTTCTTTTCATTATGCGTAAAACGTAGCTCTGTGCCGATCATAAACCTTGCTAGAATATCTTCAGTGGTGAAAATTCTTTTTGGTTGTTGTTGGCGCTGATATTGAGAAACTTGGGGTTGATATGGACCCAATTGTTGTGTATAGGTTGGGGTTGCTCTCATGGCCAAAAATTTTTTCAACCTTTCTTCAAGTGCATAGGTATTCGCAGTGCTCATCCGTATTTGTTGCTCAAGTGCAAAGATTTTCGAGGCCAAGAGCTTTTCTTGAAAATCCAGGGCCGTATCATTTTGGCATGCTCTCTTGGCATCTAATTCTTCCATTTCTTTCTCAAGTGCATACATCTTAGCACCCAATAATTTTCCTTGAAAATCCAGGGCTGGATCACTTTGGTATGCTCTATTGGCATCTAATTCTTCCATTTCTCTCTCAGGTGCATACATTTTAGCGCCAAGCAATTTTCTTTCAAAGTACATGGCCCTGTGTAAATAGATAAAACTAACAAAAATAAGCTATCACGGAAAACACGAAAGAAACAAAATAAGTAAATATGCACAAAATGGTAAATGACACATACAAAGACAAATATTTACAACGACAAAGATAAATAACTAGAGCAGTGAGCTAAAGGTTTTCCTAGCATTCTTGGAGGTCCCCGGCAACGGCGCCAAAAACTTGATGAAATCCGCAAGTGCACGGGTCGTCAAGTAATACCCTGTGTGTGACACAGGGGTCGTATTCCCTAGGTCCCAAGAGCTGCTATTACTCCCCCCTAGATGACACTGTCTAGTCTACCAAATATAGGACTAAAACAAGATAAGGAAAATAACAAAGAGAAAACTATAAACACAAGGACTAAGGCTCACCACATAAACATACTAAGGAAGAAAGTAACAATGGAAGTGCGAGGTCCCCGGGTGAGGATCCCCTAGGGACTACTAAAGCTAGATGGATGCTAGAATTACAAAGGCAACGGTGGTTAGACCAAGAGACATCCAAAAATAGATCACCCCGATGGTCACGGCGGTAATCCCTAATCCAATAAGAGTATTGGCTCGGAATCTCTTCTGACCAAATCCTCCTACGATCACATTACAATTAGTGGGATCTCAAATTAGGGCCGAAACTCTACCTAGGTACAGCCCTAATAGTTGGAGGGGTATGAAATACCCAATGGTCATGGTGTATTCATACATATATCCCTTCCAAGCTTGGTGAGTCTAACACTAGGGCAATGGTCATGCAATCTAGTATTGTCCAAGTATGGATATACAGAGTTCTCATGCATACCCAAGCATTCAAAAGCACCAAACAAGGATCACAAACCCCACAAATACCATAAATGTAAATCAAAGCATCTATACGAGCAAGTTCATCCCAAGGTTCACCGGATGCCCGGTGACCTTGGGAGTCTAGTTCGTCATCAACAAAGGAGCAAGTGTAGAAGATAAGAGATATAAAGAAAAGCTCATAACAAACTCCCCTAAGATGAAGACTAGAAGGTGGTGATGAGAACTCGTCGGATCCGCGCCGGCGAGCTCCTAGATCGTTTTCCTTGAGTATAACCTTCTTCTTCCTTCGATTTTCCCCTCAGATCTGCCTTCTCCCATAGCCTTGAAGCTCTAGAGGATGATGGTGGAGAGTGGTGGCCAAAAGTCCCTTAATTGATGCCCTAACAAGCCTTATATATGCCCAGATCTCGATCGGTAAACAGGTCAGTATACCGGCCGTATGCCGACCCCTGGGAATTTCAGTTTTCTACTGAGAAGCCACGATGAGCTACAGTAACTACTACATTGTTGTGCTACAGTGATCCCGGACCGGAAACGCCGCTTTGTTGCTGAATTCATCCCTAATCACGTCGCCGAGGCCCCAAGGCTTCAAATGGGCCTGAAATGTAAAAATAACACAATTTAAACCAAAACGGCATTGATTCAACAAATAAATATAAAGAATCATACAAAACAAATACATGCAGAATACGTACTTTTTAGACGTTTATCAGTCCCCCTCATTTAATCCCTCTCTCTCTCTCCTTCTTCCATTCTCTTCTTTTCTCTCTTTCTCCACCGATTTTCTCTCTTCATTCTCACTCAATTCTTGACCAAATATCTTCATTTTTCTTCCTAAATCCTCTCCTCATCCATTTGATACGTCGATCTAGTGGTTTTCCTCTAGTTTAAAGCTTGTTTTCTCAAGATTTCATCGGTATACTTTTTTAATGCCCTAGTTTTATCTTTTTCATTTCTTGGGCATTCTTGGAGCTTTTATGTGGAATTTCTTTAGCATTTTGCTTAGTTTTGATGGTTTGAATGTTATGGATGAAGTCTCCCTTGAATTTATGTAAAATGTTTTTTGATTTTCATGTTTTTGGGGAGGTTCTGTCAAAATGAACAGTACCCATACGGCCTCCATACGGCCGTATGGACACTATCCATCATAGTTTTCATTGTTTCTTCATCTCTTACACTACTTTTTGAATCATATTGGATTCCTCTATCCTTGAATGGATTTTTCATGGTTTGTAGGAATTTTGGGGATGAAGATATTGACAAGCAACCATGGTTTGATATTTGCACCACGAGGGGTGACCAAATGGAACAAGATGTCATTTTGTGTTGAGAGACTTAATTCTAAGGACAAGGATGGAGCATGGACACCTATCATTTACTTTAGTTTGCTTTGTTTTGTATTTTTGTGTTTTGATGAGTTGGCATGGTTCTACCCTACCGACTTGTGTTGTCGAACTTTAGTTTATTTTCATCTTTGTGTGTTTGTTGACTACTCTCTAGTTTCCCCCTTGTGCTTATCTTTTTATATCTTTGTGGAATGATGATGTCCCCTTTTTGCCTCGCAGGGCATTAAGGGAATTTGTTGGGCTTTCCTGATTTTAATGGAGGTTGGATGGGACATGTATTGCTCACCACACATTTTCTCACGTCCTACCTCATGACGAGCACAAGTTGAACCGGGGAGTTCGTTTTCACCCTCCTTTATTATTTGCATTGCTTCATCTTGCATGTTTTTCATGATTAGTGTACATTGAGGGCAATGTACAACACTAAGTGTGGGGATGGGTGTATTTCCTGTTTTAGGATCATTTGCTACATGCTAGTGTTACCTATGATGGCTTTGTTCATTCTTGTAAGATTCTTTTAGATTGGATTAATGATTGATGTGAGTTACTTGTTTCTATGCCTTATTGAATCCTGGTTTACCCCTAGTATTGTCATGTGCACTGAATTTTTTGTCGATGCCCTGGGAATAGCCAATGTGACTACTCTCTAACTCTCTTGTATGCGTAACACACTACTTTGAGTACTTGGCCTTAGAACACTAAGTTCTATTCTTCAATGGACTCTTAAGAACTTCTAAGTCTTGTTGAGCTAATCTTAGTTTTGTGTCATGTAGAGTACTCTGAAGATGTGATCTAGGGTAAATGTAAAAAAAAAAATGAGTCTATGTCAGTATTCCTCTGCTATTGAAGCATGAATGCGTCTATGTGGACTGTAATCGAGTAGTTGGGTGGCTCTTGTGCCTAACTAGCATGTGCATTCATCTGAAAGATTATTTTCTGTGCAGTCTATGTTAGGCGGACCCAAGAAAAAGAAAAAGTGTGTATGCTTGTATATATGTGTGAAAGAAATAAAGTATCTCTTTTGTTCCCTTGAAGCTTGCTGCATAGTCATTTGAAAGTTAGAGTTTTGTCTAGGAACCAGAGGACTCTTAATTGAGTATTGAGGGTGTCTTTAGCATCTTAATGCCATTATCATTATGTGTGGGGCGAATAGGCATCCTGGGGTAATCTAGGGTGTAGAGGTCAAGGTGGGGGTTATCACACACTCACAGGAGCACTTTAGATGAGATAGAACTATTAATACTTCACTATTCATTGAACAACTCACTCCTTGATTTCTGTCTAGTCGTGCTTGTGTAGTCCTTTACTTTGAGCTTGAGGTCGCACTTTTAGCCGTTTATCTTCTTTCCCTTTGTTCTTCATGTTTGTTTGCTTGGGGACAAGCAAACGCTTAGGTGTGGGGATGTATGATAAACGTCTAAAAGTACGTATTAAGCATGTATTTGTTTTGTATGATTCTTTATATTTATTTGTTGAATCGATGCCCTTTTTGGTTTAAATTGTGTTATTTTTACATTTCAGGCCCATTTGAAGCCTTGGGGCCTCGGCGACGCGATTAGGGATGAATTCAGCAACAAAGCGGTGTTTCTGGCCTGGGGTCACTGTAGCAAAACACTGTAGCAATGTTAGTGTAGCAGTTTCACTGTTTCAGTTACTGTAGCTCATCGCGGGCTTCTCAGCAGAAAACTGAAATTCCCGGGGGTCGGCATATATAAGGCTTGTTAGGGCATCAATTAAGGGACTTTTGGCCACCACTATCCACCATCATCCTCTAGAGCTTCAAGGCTACGGGAGAAGGCAGATCTGAGGGGCAAATCGAAGGGAGAAGAAGGTTACACTCAAGGAAAACGATCTAGGAGATCGCCGGCGTGGATCCGACGAGTTCTCATCACCACCTTCTAGTCTTCATCTTAGGGGAGTTTGTTATGAGCTTTTCTTTGTATCTCTTATCTTCTACACTTGCACCTTTGTTGATGACGAAATAGACTCCCAAGGTCACCGGGCATCCGGTGAACCTTGGGATGAACTTCCTCGTATAGATGCTTTGATTTACAATTATGGTATTTGTGGGGTTTGTGATCCTTGTTTGGTGCTTTTGAATACTTGGGTATGCATGAGAACTCTGTATATCCATACTTAGATAATACTAGGTTGCATGACCATTGCCCTAGTGTTAGACTCACCAAGCTTGGAAGGGATATATGTATGAATACACCATGACCATTGGGTATTTCATACCCATCCAACTATTAGGGCTGTACCTAGGTTGAGTTTCGGCCCTAATTTGAGATCCCCCTAATTGTAATGCGATCGTAGGAGGATTTGGTCGGAAGAGATTCCGAGCCAATACTCTTATTGGATTAGGGATTACTGCCGTGACCATCGGGGTGATCTATTTTTGGATGTCTCTTGGTCCAACCACCGTTGCCTTTGTAATTCTAGCATCCATCTAGCTTTAGTAGTCCCGAGGGGATCCTCGCCCGGGGACCTCGCACTTCCATTGTTACTTGCTTCCTTAGTATGTTTATGTGGTGAGCCTTAGTCCTTGTGTTTATAGTTTTCTCTTTGTTATTTTCCTTATCTTGTTTTAGTCCTATATTTGGTAGACTAGACAGTGTCATCTAGGGGGGAGTAATAGCAGCTCTTGGGACCTAGGGAATACGACCCCTGTGTCACGCACAGGGTATTACTTGATGACTCGTGCACTTGCGGATTTCATCAGGGGCCCGACCCCATACGGTCCCCATACGGCCCAGCATGGGGGACGTATGGGCCAAATGGCCCTCTCGGCCGAGAGGGCATCCCGTAACAGACGGCCCCGTATAGGGGCCCGTATGGGGGGTCGTCTGTGACGGCACAGAGCCTCTGTGTTGTCTCAGACGGCCACCATACGGCCCAGTAAGGTTATATACCCATTAAAACCAATAAAAACTTCGAAAACCTGCCACAAATGATGAAAAAAATGATAAAGCAAGCTCAAAGACTCCTCCAAAAATTAGTGAATTGAATAAAACGATGATCTAGTGCATGAATTAACACCTAAATATGAGTTTCTCAAGAAGTTGCACAAACATACCACAATTTAAACAATGAGAGCGCTACGCCAAGTGTGTGAGCATGGACTTATTCAAAAGTAAAACAAGACTAAGAAATACGAAAATTTGAAATGAACTAGGAACTAAAATACGAAAAATGCAAGCAAAGACCACCGAACACTTGGGTTGCCTCCCAAGAAGCGCTTGTTTAACGTCACGAGCCTGACGTACCTTTTTCTTACCTAAGGAGGCTTGAAAATGGTGTGTTCATCCTGGCTAGAAGTTGCATAAGAACTACCAAGAAATACGAAACATACCTTACGAGATGGTGTTAAATTGAAGGCCAAGCATGAGTTACCTTTTGGCTTCCGAGAAAAAAGCTTGGGCCGGGAATTGTGCAATTTAAACTTGGGCGGATCCTTAGATGGTTTGAACCTCCTCCCCACTTCTTCTTTGGTCCCGACAAGAATTCCTTTGAGTACCCCACCACAAAGTTGCTTGGGCCTCCAAGGAAAAAGCTTTGGACGAGAGTTGTTTAAGCTCGGCATGGGTGGCTCATTGGACGGCCTCAACCTCCTACCCACATTTTCTTCCTTGACTCTTGGAAAGTTGCCTTGGATCATCAAAAAGAGTTGCTTGGGCTTCCAAGGGAACAAGTTTGGTTAAGAACTCGTGAAGCTTTGCATAGGTGGACCAATTGGTGGCTTTGACAACCTATCCACAATTTTTTTCTTAACCATGGTGTGATGAACTTCAAGTGCCCATGACATTTGCTTGGGCCGCCAAGGAAAAACGTTTTGGTTGGGAATTGTCCAAGCCCGGCATTGGTGGGTTCAAGGATGACATTGGTTTCCTCCCCACATCTTCAAATACAATTCCTGGAATTTTGTTTTTGCACTTGACTAAAATTGATGGATGGATGGAAAAATCTATGTTAAGGCAAGTAGCATCTTCACATGTGGTCGATTGAGTTTCTTCTACTTCCTTACATGTTTTCATGACCATGATGCCATCCTCCCCCTTTTCTTCTTCAATTTCACATTGAGGTGAAACCTCTAACATTTGCTCAAATGGTATTGATGCTACATCAATAGCTTCTTCCACCTTCAACACCTCAATATGAGCATCCACCACAATCTCATTGATTTTGCTCTTCATCTCTTGTGCCATTTTCAATTAGGGCTTCTATAGATGGTGGCAATTTGACTGATTCTTTGGAATACTCACCCATCTTGTTTTCCACACTTTGAAGAGATTGTTGAGCATTAAAATTTTTGGCATTCATAGCTTCAAGTTTGGCATCCGCATACCACATGAAACTTGCAAAAACATCTTGTGTATTGAATCCCCAACGATTAAGTTGCTTGTCGACTGGAGGTTGGTAATGCCACGGTTTTTGAAAAGTGGGTTCCTGTAGTAATCCTTGGTGAGGGTAAACCTATTGTTGAGAATCGATGGCCCTGTGTCAACATGTAAACCTAAAATCAATAAGCTAACAAAGAAAACAATTAAGAAGAAAAATAAATAAATATGGACAAAAGGTGTAAAAGAAACATAGAAAGACAAATATATACAAAAGAAAAGATAAATGGCTAGAGTAATAATCTAAAAGTTTCCTAGAATTCCTTAAAGTCCCCGGCAACGGCGCCAAAAACTTGATTGCTTCCCCGCAAGTGTATGGGATCGCCAAGTAATACCTCGCGTGAAGACGTGAGGATCGTATTCCACGGCGATAAGGATCTCCTATTACTCCTTCTCGAGCTATTATCTAGCCTAAGATCTCAAATGATGGATTTTACTCTACTAAATGTAATTAAAGCTAAAACAAGGTTATGAACAAATTAGAGAGAACAAGCAATAAGCAAGCAAGAAAATCAATGAGATGCAAAGGCCTATGGATGAGGATCCCCTTTGAGGGGTTATCATGCAACATGGATGATGATCTAAATATGCAAGGGTAAAATGGACCATGAGATTCCAAGATTAGAACAACCCCAATTTCTCGGTGATTGAACCCTAATCCTATACGAACATAGATAGGAATTTCTTCCAAATCTACATTCCTACGATTGCATTGAGTACGAGGAAATCTCACTTAGGATTAAACCTACTCTTCTTCGGATTAAACCTACATGGAGGGCAACCAAACACCCGATTTCTCGGCGTGATGATACAAGTATCCCCTTCTAATCCATTCATGATCTAATACATGCGAGCAAGTCACATCTACATCCATCACTGATAAAAGAGCTATGGATTTCTCCTTACTGTAGGACTTAGCATGAAAACAATGGATTAAATCTCAAAATTACCAAAAGCATGGAATTAACGAGTTATCATCCAACATACATGATAAAACCCCCCAAGGTTCACCAACACCCGGTGGCCTTGGGGGTCTAGTGTGTCATCATCCCACAACAAGCAATACAAACAAGCAAAACATGAAACAAAAGCATAAATAACACTCCTTAGATTAAATGGTGAAGGAGGAGGTGAAGAATGTACCGGATGACGCTTTCCCCGCCCAAGGAGTGCCAAATGACGCTTCCTCTAGCTGCGGGTCTCCTTCCTTCAAATCGTGGTAGATCTCCCCTTGAATGATGTTGCCTTCTTGCCTTGAGAATCTTGGACCTTGGGCTTGGATGATCTTCTAGCTTCCTTGCCCTTCTTCTCCTCCCCAAGGTCGCCCAAAAACTCCCAAGTGCTCTCCCAAAGTTGACCAAAAAAAGGGCCAGCCAAAAAGTCCTCTTTTTTGCCCTAAAAGTTGGTATTTATACCCCCCGAGGCATACGGGTCATATGCGGGTCATATGGGGGTCGTATAGCACCCAAAAACCCTAGATTCGCGATCCATATAGGGTGCATACGGCCCCCATACTGGGTAGTATGGAAATCTGGGCAGACACTTCAAATCAATCTGCTGCTACAGTACATACGACCCCCATACTGGGTAGTATGGGGGTAGTATGAAATTTCTGTTTTCTTCTCTTTTCGGCCAAATGATATCTTCTTGTTCTCTATGGCGTCCTTATGCCCTACAAAGCAAATAATAGATGATTAAGAGCAAAACGGGCATCAAACCTCACAAAATACATGCTAAGTGAATACGATATATACATGAAAATATCTACATTTAGACACTTATCAACTGCTTTGAGATGGGTTGGAACTATCGACTCTAAAGCTATGAGTGGAGACTATCTATGCTATGCCAGAGATTGTTGCTTCATTGGAGTTGCACCACTAGAGGATCCTTCTGTCAACTCTCATGTATTATGATCAGCATTCTTCTATCTCACTGTTCATATAGAAAAATCAATAGAATAAGGAATCAACTGCATTGAATAATAACAATATTAAGAAACAAGTGGGGAACATGAGAGTGTACATAGGTGTTAATCTCTATCAAGAACTATGTATTTTATAATTCCTCCTTAAAAATTTCTAGACAGAGAAAAACACGAGCCATTAGACAGCTGTGTAGATCGCTATGTGTCTGTGTAACTTCCAGTGTTCTTAGAAAATATCAAACCTGAGAAATACACAAGCGTGAGCATGCCTGTGTATCCTTTGGATAGATTGCGTACTCTAGTAGTTTATTTCAAAATCACCATCTACTGAAAAACACGAGTAAAAATGAACTTGTGTATCCCAGGCCGAGACTGTGCAACAGTCATCATCTTCATCAAGAATAATATTACACAGGCATAAACACGCCCGTGTAACCCTTTGTTTGACTGTGCTCACCATATACATTTAATTACATGATAACACCAAATGATCCTCAAGAAAAACACAGCAAAAGCATCTTAAAGATCTAGACACTAACACTCAAATCCTTATTCATGCAAATACTAACTAAAAACTAGAAAAACATTAAAAACTTGGGTTGCCTCCAAAGAAGCACTTGTTTTACATCACTTAGCTTGACATAGCTCTTCCTTACCTTATGGGGGCTTGAAAAGAGTGTGTTACTCCCGACTACACATTACCTAGCTACTTCCTTTAAACCAAAAATCTACTTGCTAGGGAGGAATATTTGTTGGAGAGTCCAACCATCTTACCTTTGGCCTCCAAGGAAATAATTTGGGTTGGAAATTGTCCAAGCTTAGCACAGGTGGGTCATTGGATGGCTTCAATCTCCTACCCACATCTTCTTCCAAACCCAAAATCTTTTTCTTGCAATTTATGAGTTGATCAATCCCAAAGAAAGATGTTTGTTCCATTACCTTAGGGTTTGCGTCTTTTTCCATTTCAACTTGAAAGCAATATGTCTTCACCAAGCCTTCTTGCATCATTCCTTTCTCACAAACACACTATCCATTGAAGCAATCTCCACTTTGAAATAAAGGTTCTTATTGCATCCTTTCATTCTCTACAACATCATACCCATTCTGTCCTACTTCTTCATTGTCATTCACTACCATATCATTTCTATAAGGAACTTAAATTGCTTGCTCAAATACTTGTTTTTCCTTAGAGAGTGTGTCAAGAATCCCTCCTAATTGATGATCAAGGTTTTTAAAGGAGTCTTCATTACATCTAAATGTGGTCTCCATATTTTGGATACGAACATCGGTTGCTTCAATGAAATTAGCTAATACTTTTTACAACTGAAGCGCATCCACTCCAAGTAGCTCACCGTTTTGACATTCACCTTGAGGTGCTTCCCAATGTTGTCCATCATTATTCCATAATGGGTTTGGGTAGCCCACTTCAATTAGATGATATGTGCTGTAACATGGATTGCTTTATTGTTGTGAAGTAACAATTATATCAACTTTGTGATTTATCTGTTTCACTTATAAGAACTCATACATCTTTTCTTCTTTGTTGAGCTTTACTGAACCCTCTTGTATACATGCAGATGGCCATGAGAGTGATGTTGATGATGTTTAGTCATAGACATGATCATGTGACATTGTCACATGGTCTTGTGAGTTTCACAACCCGATGAACACAACACACCCATGAGTTGGACTTCACCAAATGACGAATAAGGAGTTCAGGGGAGTATCATTTTAATTGTGGTCCCACACACATTATGCTTCCATTGATGCTATTTTTATTGTGCTTACATGCATACTTTGAGGACAATGTACATCTTAAGTGTGGGGGAGGGTTGATAAGTGCTTGAGTAGACATATTTTTATATATGTTTTACATGCATTGAGCATCATTCTTATTCAATTCAAGGATCAAGACACGAGAGCAGTTCATAAACGTGGAGATGTGTGCCAACTTCTAAGAAGATTCAAGTCAATTCACTATTTGGAAGGGCACAAAGGCAGCCACATCTTCATATTCCTTCTCTTTGTGAAGATTGCAAGACCTCTCAAAGATACGTCGATGAAGAAAAGTTTTATAGCCTACCACATGGACGTGTGCCCGGACATGTGGCCTAAAGAGAAGAGTGGTCGGATCACGTTTTGTGAAAGTACTGTAGCAATTCCACTATAGCATTGCGGTAGCAAAATTACTGTTCACACGGCCGCGTGGAAATTCCGCTCGCCCGCGTGGAAATTCTTGCAGCCCACGCGGGTGCGAGGAAAATCCACACGGGCGCGTGAGGGCACGTGACAGACGCGATCTAAGGCCTATAAATAGCCGTTTTGCCCTATTCTTTCTCATCTTTTGTGCGGCTCTTGAGGGGTGAGACGGCTAGGGTTTGGAGAGGAGGTCCTTGCGGCTTTGGAGGCACTTCGTCACCAACTTTGATTGATTCCTCCTCCGTTATAGCATCAAAGAAGCCACCGGTGAACCTAGCTTCGGAGTGGGTCCTTCAAGACGTCGAAGCTCTCCATCAAGGCCATCAGTTCATATATAAGGGGGTTTATTTCTATGGTTTTAATGTACTTTCATTCATTAATGGTGTGTTTTGTATGTTGCTCCATGGAGGGCTAAAACCCTAGTGGGTATTTGGGCTTCTGAACCCTAGGATTCTCATCTTTTGTGGATTTGCTTTGTGTTTCTATTTAATCCGAGTTTGATTAAGTTTCATTCTTGATTGTTTAATGCTTGCTTGCCTTATTGATCTTATGGTTATTTGGTTTGCATGATTTGTTGACTTGGTGGGAGAGAGATCTCCATTAGGGTTAGAACCTCAAGATTGAAGAGGGTTGAGAGGGTGAGTCATGAGATAGTGAAGTGTCCCCTTTCCCCTCCGATTGGTGTATTCTATCTACATTCCCTAAGCTCTATGCAACCATATTTGGTGGGAGGCGTGAGATTGCTCGATTTCTCCGCCCGGACCTTGTAGGGTGTTAGGATCCTTCGCCGGGAATTAGGGTTGGATCAATCTTTAGGAATTGGATACACATTTTGGAATCCCTAGAGTGCTTTGCGGTCATATGTGGTGTGAGGTGTTGAGATTGAGCGATTTCTCCACCGGGAGCTCGTAGGGGACTAGTATCGGTGATCTAGAGATAAACCCGATTATGTTTGGATTTCCACGACTTAACTTACTCATCATAGAAACAATTTGCTTATCCGTTACCTAATACCTGAATCCTAGGGGGAGCATTGCCCGAATACCCCACTTTTACTGATTGAGATTCTCCTTCCATTTTACCCTTGCATATTCGTCTCCGGTGTTCATCTCTTCGCACATTAGATCACCACACTATCCCATTATCATTAGGCTAGATAGCAGAGAAGAAGTTTAGTACTAGTAGCCCTGTTCCCTGTGGATTCGACTACCCGACTCACCGGGTATTTATTACTTCGACACCCGTGCACTTGCGGTACACACACGCATATTCGGACGTGTCAAGGGTTCACCTTCCTTATACATAACTTTTACTTGTGTTTTCATGAGCATGCTCTTGTTGCCAATGAAGGTTCACCATAGGGTTAAGAGTTTAATTCTTAGTTTTTGGAGGTTGTAAGTGATAGGTTTTATCATGCTCTAGTTTTCATCCAATTTCATTGAATATTTTTGTCTGATTAATCTTTATGCACTTTTCTCACTCATTAGACCTATGAAAACTCTAGTTCATTATGTTTGGGACTTTAGTGTGCTAGTTTGTTTCTAAAAAAAGACGAATTGAAAAAAGTTGGCAATTGTTTGTTGTTTGTATACTGAGGATGGAAAGGGCTACCACCTATGTTGTATGTAGCTACTCTCATAAGTCGGATACTTGTTATGCCTTAATTAGAGAAAGAGCTATCGCATGGGATGTGTGAAAGCTACCACCCTTGGTAGAAAGAGCTACCACCTCAAAAGTGTGAAAGCCACTCGGGAGGCATCTTGGGATAGGGCTACCTTAGAGGATTGTGTGAAACTACTACCTATTATTTTTATTTAAATAATAAGTCATGTGTTAACAAGAACTTAGTAATGGATATAGTGTTGACATGAGTTGAGTTTTTCACACACACACGCATTCGGATTTTATCACTTTTATTTTTGATTGGATTGTTTGCTAGAGCATTGGTTGTTTTGCCTAATAATTAATTTTCTCCATAACATTAGAATTTTATTCTTGTACCCTCTTGGTGAACCTAAGGCTAAGCACTTCTCTTTTCTTTCCATGAGTTTAATGTTTAATTTTGCCTGAGGACTAACAAATGCTTAAGTGTGGTGGAGTTGGATAAGTGCTTGAGTGAACATGTTTTTATACGTGTTTTACATGCATTGAGCATCATTTTATAAGTGGTTTATGGCTCATATCGTGTATTGGGTGTTCTTTTATGCATATAGGTTGTGAATAAATTGGAAATGCAAAAGGAAGCAAAGGTAGGCTATTAAGGCAATATGTTGAGAGCTCTTGCGCAAATCAAGGATGAAAGCACAAGAGGAGTTTGTGAATGAGGAGATGTGTGTCAACTTCCATAGATATGCAAGTTAATTCACCGTTTGGAAGGGCACAAAGGCAGTCACATCTTCACATTCCTTCTCTTTGTGAGAATTTCAAGATCTTTTAAGATGCATCGATGAAGAAAAATCTTATAGCCTACAACATAATCGTGTGCCTGATTATGTGGCCTCAAAAGAAGAATGGTTGGATCTCGTTTATGTAAATCAATGTAGCAAAGTACTGTAGTAAAATTACTGTTCACACACTGACACGTCCGAATATGCGTGTGTGTACCGCAAGTGCACGAGTGTCGAAGTAATAAATACCCGGTGAGTCGGGTAGTCGAATCCATAGGGAACAGGGCTACTAGTACTAACTTCTTCTCTGCTATCTAGCCTAATGATAATGGGATAGTTTGGTGATCTAATGTGCGAAGAGATGAACACCGGAGATGAATATGCAAGGGTAAAATGGAAGGAGAATCTCAATCAGTAAAAGTGGGGTATTCGGGCAATGCTCCCACTAGGATTCAGGTATTAGGTACCGAATAAGCAAAGTGTTTCTATGATGAGTAAGTTAAGTTGTGGAAATCCAAACATAATCGGGTCTATCTCTAGATCACCGATACTTGTCCCCTACGAGGTCCTCGGTGGAGAAATCGCTCAATCTCAACACCTCACACCACATATGACAGCAAAAGCACTCTAGGGATTCCAAACTGTGTCCAATTCCTAAAGATTGATCCAACCCGTAATTCCCGTGAAGGATCCTAACCCCTACAAGGTCCCTGCGGAGAAATCGAGCAATCTCACGCCTCCCACCAAATATGGTTGTATAGAGCTTAGGGAATGGAGATAGAATACACCAATCGGAGGGGAAAGGGGACACTTCACTATCTCATGACTCACCCTCTCAACCCTCTTCAATCTTGAGGTTCTAACCCTAATGGAGATCTCTCTCCCACCAAGGCAACAAATCATGCAAACCAAATAACCATAAGATCAATAAGGCAAGCAAGCATTAAACAATCAAGAATGAAACTTAATCAAACTCGGATTAAATAGAAACACAAAGCAAATCCACAAAAGATGAGAATCCTAGGGTTCACAAGCCCAAATACCCTCTAGGGTTTTAGCCCTCCATGGAGCAACATACAAAACACACCATCAATGAATGAAAGTACATTAAAACCATAGAAATAAACCCCTTATATATGAACCGATGGCCTTCATGGAGAGCTTCGACGCCTTGAAGGACCCATCTGCGAAGCTAGGTTCACCGGTGGCTTCCTTGATGCTATAACGGAGGAGGAATCGATCAAAGTTGGTGACGAAGCGCCTCAAAGCCGCAGAAAGACCTCCTCTCCAAACCCCTAGCCATCTCACCCCTCAAGAACCGCACAAAAGATGAGAAAGAATAGGGCAAAACGGCTATTTATAGGCTTTAGATCACGTCTGTCACGTGCCCTTCACGCACCCATGTGGATTTTTCCACGCGCCCTGCGGGTCGCAAGAATTTTCCACGCGGGCGCTGGAATTTCCACGCCGCCGCGTGAACGAGAATTTGCTACAAACGACTCGCTGCATTGAAATTTGCTACGAGACTTTCACAAAACATGATCCGAACACTCTTCTCTTAAGGCGACATGTCTGGGCACACGTCCATGTGGTAGGCTATAAAACTTTTCTTCATCGACGTATCTTTGAGAGGTCTTGCAATCTTCACAAAGAGAAGGAACATGAAGATGTGGCTGCCTTGGTGCCCTTCCACTAGTGAATTGACTTGAATCTTCTTGGAAGTCGGCACACATCTCCACGTTTATGAACTCCTCTCATGTCTTGGTTCTTGAATTCAACAAGAACTCCCAACATTGTGTCTTTATAGCCTATCTTTGCTTCCTTTTTACTCTTCAAGGCATTCACAACCTATATGCATAAAAGAACACCAAATACACAATATGAGACATAAACCACAGTAAAAATGATGCTCAATGCATGTAAAACATATATAAAAATATGTCTACTCAAGCACTTATCACACACCCTCATAGGGGGCACTTGACAGACGCGGTCCAAGCCTCTATTAATAGCTGTTTTGTCCTATTCTTTCTCATCTTTTGTGCGGCCCTTGAGGGGTAAAATGGATAGGGTTTGGAGAGGAGGTCCTTACCGATTTTGAGGGTGTTCTTCACCAACTTTGATAGTGTCCTTCACCGTCATAGCACTTGGGAAGCCACCGGTAACCTAGCTTCGGAGAAGAATCCTTCAAGTTGTTGAACTACACATCAAGGCCAACCATCACGAATTCAAGGGGTTTTCTCTATGGCTTTTGTTGCTTTTCATTGTATTAATCATTGTTATGTAACTTTCCCCATGAAGCGCTAAACCCTAGTAGGTACTTGGGCATGTGAACCCTAAGATCTATTCTTTTGTATTCATTTGCTTTATGTTTCTAGTTATTCGAGTTAATTTGAGTTTTAACCTTGTGATTCCATTATTTTCATGTGTTATTTATCTTTGTGATTGATCTACATTGCATGATTTGTTACTTTGATGTGAGAGGTCTCCAATAGAGTTGGAACTTCAAGGTTAAAGAGGGTTAAGAGTGTGAGTCATGAGATAGTGGAGCGTTCCCTTTCCCTTCCGATTCAGTGTATCCTATCTCCGTATTCCCTAGACTCTATGCAACCATATTTGGTGTGAGGTGTGAGATTGAGAGATTTCTCCACCGGGACCATGTAGGGGGTTAGGGATCCTTCGATGGGAATTAGGGTTGGATCTATCTTCAGGAATTGGTTTCACACTTAGGTATCCCTAGAGCTTATTGCGGTCATATGTGGTGTGAGGTGTTGAGATTGAGTAATTTCTCCATCGGGATCTTGTAGGGGACTATTATCGGTTGCTTGGAGACAAGGACCGGTTGTTCTTGGATTACCTCGACTCATTAGACTCGGTTTACAAGCATTTACAAGGTCTTTAACTTCATGTTAGATCCTAGGGGAAAATTACCAGGGTACCTCATCTTTCCATTTTACCCTTGTATATTCATCTCCGGTATTCATTTCTTCATACATTAGATCACCACACCTTTCCATTTATCATTAGGATAGAAAGCAGAGAAGAAGTTAGTACTAGTAGCCCTGTTCCCTATGGATTCAACAACCCAACTCACCAGGTATTTTATTACTTCAACACTCGTGCACTTGTGGTACACACACTCATATTTAGACATGTCAATTGATATGAAAAGACTAAAAGAAATAAGAAAGAGAGACATGATAAAATGAGAGGAAAGACAATCAATAGAAGTGGGGTATTCGGATAATGCTCCCCCTAGGACTAATGTTTCAAGTGGAAGACAAACTATTATGTCTACTAATTGATGGTTAATGAGTCATGGACATCCTTGAATACATGGTACCAAACCTAAGGTCAACCGTGACAAACTCTACACTATATCCTCGCGGAGAAATCAAACAATCTCAACACCTCACACTGTGTAAAGTTGCAAGACGCTCTAGGGATTCCAGGTGATAAACCCTATTCCTATCTATAGATCTAACACTTTGGTCCAGGCCAAAGATCCCTAGTCATAATTAAGCCCCAGTTGATAAAGTCACTTCAACGCTTCACTCTGTTGCTAGCGCAACTAAGCCCAGCGGAGTTCATCCCTTAGCCCGTCACTCTACTATAACCACAAAGAACTCTTGGAATATGGAGGTAGGATAAATCACATCGGAAAGGAAAGGGTACGCTCCGCTACCTCTAGGCTCAACCTCTCGACCCTCTCCAAACTTGCTTTGTCTAATGTTCATGGTGTGTCACTCATCCACAAAGGTTACAAAGATGGTCTCTCAACCCTAGTGTCACTCAAAGGGAGAAATCATTCAACAAGCATTCAAGATTAGAACTCAATTAGAAACATCAATTAAGAAAAGTATAATAAAAGGTCAATGAAACAAAAAAAACATCCTAGGGTTCACAAAATCCAAGTACCCACAAGGGGTTTTAGCTCTCCATAGAGCAAGATACAATCAATAATGAAATTGAAAGTAAAAACATGTAATCTATAGAAAACCCCCCTCGGTATTCGTGTTGATGGTCTTGTGGAGTGGCCACGTGTTCTTCAAAGGTTCCCTTGTCAAGCCTAGGACACACCTCGCTGGATCGGTGCCGACGAAAGCTCCCAAAAACTATCTTCCAAGAGAATTACGGTGTCAAGGCCGAAGAACCACTCCAAAAGCCTTGCCAAAGCCCCTCTAAATCTTAGCCGCTGGCCTTTTAAAAAATGTAGAAAAGATGGGAAAAAAGATGCTGAAATCGGGGCTAAATCACGGCTTTTAAAGGGCTGGAATCGGGTATCCACATGGGCCTTTGGATGTTCCACACGCCCATGTAGAATTTCCACACGGGCATGGGGAATTTCCACACAGGCGTGTGGATTCTCTAGAAATCTTATTTTCGGCCGACTATGAACAGTAATCTGCTACAGTGATTTGCTACATTAACCTGTTATAGTACCGGCCAAAAATACTCCCAATACCACACTTTTCATTGGGGTAACATAAACGGGCACACGTTTATACCACTGACAAGTTCCCCTTGCTTATATCCCGCAAGTGTGCGGGCTTGTCGAAGTAATAATCCCGGGTGAGCGGGGTCGAATCCACAGGGAGTAGGGAGTAAAAATACTTAATTTGATTCTTAGCTATGTGGAAGATCAATTGTGATAGGTGTGAAATTGATTCAATTCTCAACAATAAAATCAACAAGTGAAAGAGCAAAAGTAAGAAGAGGGTAAGGCAATCGATAAAGATGGGGTACTCGGATAATGCTTCACCTAGGATAATCGCTTCAAGTGCAAGAACTCTCTATTATGCTTCCTAATCAATGCAATGGTGAGTCGTGGAAATCCTTACATAGTCAAAAATCTAAGGTCAACTATGCCTAACTCTATACATGTCCTGGAGGAGAAATCGAACAATCTCAACATCTCGCACTCGCATAGAGTTGCAATGAACTCTAGGGATTCCAAGTGATAAATCTCTTCCTAAATATAGACCTAACCCTTTGGTCCAGGCGGAAGGTCCCTAGCCACAATTAAGCCCTAGATACTAAGATCCTCTCAACGCTTCACTCCATTGCAAGCGCAACTAGGCCCTAGCGGAGGTTCATCCCTTAGACCACTCACTCTATTATGACCGCAAAGAACTCAAGGAACGGAGGTAGAATCTATCACGCCGGAGGGGAAAGGGGATGCTCCTGTACCTCTCGACTCACCCTCTCAACCCTCTCAAACCTAGCTTTGTCTAACGCTCGTGGTGTGTCACTCACTCACAAGGTTACCAACAAGAACTCTCAACCCTAGTGTCACTCTAGAAGAAATGTTCATACAATCAAGTATTCAAGGTTGGAACTCACAATAAACATCAATTTATTGAAAGCATAATAAAGAAGTTCAATGAAACGAATACATCTGATAAACGCCTAAATGTACGTATTTTATACGTATTAATCTTGTATTACTTTGTGTATATTTTAATGAATTGATGCCCGTTTAAGTGTAATTTGGTTATTTCGGTGTTGCAGATCTTAAAAAAGCCGAACGAAGTTCAAAAATGCAAATTGGATGAATTCGACACCAAAAACGGTATTTTTGTTGTTCCAGCACTGTAGCGTCACTGTAGCCCGGGGGGGTCACTATTCATGCTGCGGGTATTCGGCTGTGAGCTTCACGGGCTCCATGCACCCGCATGGGTGCCCGTGAGGTTTGCTGGAATTTCACAACCCTCGGTATGGTAGTAAAAACACTGTAGCTGAGTACTGTGGCACCGACGCATTTTCTTGCCGAAATGCCAGTGAGCTTCACGGGCTCCATGCGCCAGCATGGAGCCCGTATGGACCTGACGGGATATAAAAGGAGACTGATTTTTTAGGGCAAAGGGGAGAGCTTTTGGAGGGGCAGTTTTCTCTTGGGCCTCTTAGGCCGCCGCCCCACTCTTCCCGCCGGCGATCTACTACGCAAGACTTCACCAAGAGGGAGCCAAGCTTTGGAGGAGAAGATTGGGAGAAGATCCTAGGAGTCAAAGGCATCATTTTAGGGGAGATCTCTTCAAATCTTCAAGACCTTCACCAACCAAGGGGATCTAAAGCTAGAGGGAGTAGTTCTTACTTCTTTTCTTGTTTATTTGTTCCTTGGACATGTATGACTGGTCCTCTATCATGAGGCACTAACTTATTTGTGATTTGGATATGATGAACTCTAGGGTTGATTGTTTGTAATTTGGATGATCATCTTTATAGATGTTGTATTTCTTTTATGGAATCTTGTAGTTTGTGGTTCAAGCCTTGTGTACTTTGATGTGTTGATTTGCATGAGAACTCTGTATTTCGACTTCTAGGTTGTACTTGGTTGCGTGACCATCTCCCTTGTACTAGACGCACTTGGCTTGGAAGGGATCCATGTACAGATACACCGTGACCATCGCTTATTTTGTACCCCTCCAGCAATTAGGGTTAGACCTAGTTTGAGTACCGACCCTGATTAGAGATTTCCCTGAGTGTAATGCAATCATACGAGGATTTGGGCGGAAGCGATTCTGACCCAATACTTGTATGGGATTAGGGTTCAATTGCCGTGACCATCGGGTTGAGCTAATTAAGGATTCTCTTGGTCCAACTACCATCTCGCATTTCATCCTAAATTCAGGATCTAATGACAACCCTAGGGGGATTCGTTGTCCAAATCACTCCCTTCACTGTTTGATTCTCCCTTGAGTTCGTATTATGTGTAGTAGTACCCCGGATTTCATTGTAGTTAATTCTTTCTCTTTTTATAATTACTATTCATCTTTCAGAGTGTTAGGCTAGGAAATAGACGAAAGGGAAGTAATAGTAGCTCCTTGGGCCCAGGGAATAAGACCCTCTCTTGCTCGCACGAGAGGTATTACTTGACGACTCTGTGCACTTGCGCATCTCGCATCAACATCCTAGGGTTCACAATCATCCAAGTACCCACTAGGGGTTTAGCTCTCCATGGAGCTTAATACAATCAAAGAAATCGAATGTAAAAGCAATGAATCCATAAAGAAACCCCCTCGATGGTCGTGTCGATGGTCTTGTGGAGAGTAATCTACTCGTTGTCCAAAGATTCCTTCATCCGGTATAGGATACGCCTCGATCGAAGCTCCCCTACCAACCTTCTTCCTAATGGAATCACGATGTCGGAGCCATAGAACTTCTCCAAAACCTTGGCCAATACCCCTCAAAACCCTAGCCAAAGTCCTCTCACAAGTTGGGGAAAAGATGGAGAAAAGAATACCAAAATCGGGGCTGAAATCGGCTTTAAATAGTGCTGGAATCGAGCGACTGCACGGGCGTGTATGATGTCACACGCCCCTGTGGAATTTCGACACGGGCGTGGATAATTTCCACACGCCCGTGTGGATTCTCTGTTTCTCTGATTTCTCGGCTGGGCTGCTATAGCAACCTGCTACAGTACTATGCCAGAAATACTCCCGAATTCCATACTTTCATTGGGGTAACGCAAACGGGCACACGTTTACGTCATGAATCACTTGCCTCTTCAATGATGTGCACGTTGGTGGATCTCTTGTTCTTATATGCATAAATCAGAATGTTCGAGTGTGACCGCCTTTTGTGCCCTCCAAATGAATGTGCTCACTCGAATCACGAGGTGGTTGGCACACACTCTAGCATCTCACACCCTGACCTATGTCTTCGCGTTTGAACCTTAGCAAGATCTCCTCCAAAAATAGGTGCATTATGATCCACATTGGCCTATTTCCTTCATACTCGGCCTCACAACCCTACTTGCATAAAAGTAACATAAAAAAACACATATTAATGTAAAAAACCCTCGAGAAAAGTAATGCTCAACATAAGGAATGAATGCTTCGCATTCATATCGCATAAAGCACTTATCAAACTCCCCCACACTTAAGCTTTTGCTTGTCCTCAAGCAAACATTAAAAACATTCTGCATTGATAAAGAAAAATATTGAAAGTGCTTGGCCTTAGGTTCACCAAGGTATACAAAGAAAGTATTCTACAAGTAAGGAAAAATTTCAACACTAAATGCGAAAAAAATCAATGATCTAGCTAAAAAACTTGAATCAAAAAAAGGACAACAAACCCGAATTTCGTGTATGTGTGTGAACTCACTCAAAACAACCCAATGTATACTCCTCAAAGTTCTAAGTACAAGGGACTTATTTATCTACAAAAGTGACAAAAATTTAAAAGATGGTAGTAGCTTCACATATCCTCTAAGGTAGCTGATAAGTGCTTGTGCGATATGAATGGGAAGCGTTTATTCCTTATGTTGAGCATTACTTTCCTCAGTTTTCTACATTAATATGTGTGTTTTTATGTTACTTTTACGCAGGTAGGGTTGTGAGGCCGAGTATGAAGGAAATGGGCCAATGTGGATCATAATGCACATTTTTGGAGGAGATTTTATTAAGGTTTAAACGCGAAGACATAGGTCAGGTGTGAGATGCTAGAGTGTGTGTCAACCTCCTCGCATTCGAGTGAGCACATCTATTTGGAGGGGCACAAAGGCAGTCATGCTCGAGCATTCTGACTTATGCATATAAGAACAAGAGCCCCGCCAACATGTACATCATTAAAGTCGCAAGTGATTCACGACGTGAACGTGTGCCCATTTGCGTTACCCCGATGAAAGTATGGAATTGGGAAGTTAATCAGGTCGAAGACTGTAGCAACAACGCAGTAATACTGTAGCAACAATGTTCACAGCTGGCCGAGAAATCAAAGAAACAGAGAATCCACACTGGCGTGTGGAAATTATCCACGCCCTGTGGAAATCCTCGCACGGGCGCGTGTATCGTCCACGCCCATGGAGTTGCCCGATTCCAGCACTATTTAAAGCCGATTCAGCCCCGATTTTGGTATTCTTTTCTCCATCTTTTCCCCAACTTGTGAGAGAGCTTCGGCTAGGTTTTCGAGGGGTATTGGCCAAGGTTTTGGAGAAGTTCTACGGCTCTGACATCATGATTCCATTAGAAAGAATGTTGGTAGGGGAGCTTCCATCGAGGCGTATCCTATACCGGACGAAGGAATCCTTGGACGACGACTAGAGGACTTTCCACAAGACAATCGACACGACCATTGAGGGGGTTTCTTTATGGATTCATTGCTTTTACATTCGATTTCTTTGATTGTACTAAGCTCCATGGAGAGCTAAACCCATAGTGGGTACTTGGATGATTGTGAACCCTAGGAAGTATTCGTTTCATTGAACTTCTTTATTATGCTTTCAATAAATTGATGTTTATTGTGAGTTCCAACCTTGAATGCTTGATTGTATGAACATTTCCCCTAGAGTGACACTAGGGTTGAGAGTTCTTGTTGGTAACCTTGTGAGTGAGTGACACACCACTAGCGTTAGACAAAGCTAGGTTGGAGAGGGTTGAGAGGGTGAGTCAAGAGGTATAGGAGCGTCCCCTTTCCCCTCCGACGTGATAGATTCTATCTCCGTTCCTCGAGTTCTTTGCGACCATAATGGAGTGAATGGTCTAAGGGATGAACCTCCGCTGGGGCCTAGTTGCGCGTGCAATGGAGTGAAGCGTTGAGAGGATCTTAGTATCTAGGGCTTAATTGTGGCTAGGGACCTTCCACCTAGACCAAAGGGGTAGTTCTATATTTAGGTAGAGATTTATCACTTGGAATCCCTAGATCTCATTGCAACTCTATGCGAGTGCGAGGTGTTGAGATTGTTCGATTTCTCCACCGGGACATGTATAGAGTTAGGCATAGTTGACCTTAGATTTGGGACTATGTATGTAAGGATTTCCACGACTCACCATTGCATTGATTAGGAAGCATAATAGAGAGTTCTTGCACTTGAAGCGATCATCCTAGGTGAAGCATTATCCGAGTACCCCATTCTTTATCGATTGCCTTACCCTCTTCTTACTTTTGCTCTTTCACTTGTTGCTTTTATTGTTGAGAATTGAATCAATTTCACACTTATCACTATTGATATTCCACATAGCTAAGAATCAGATTAAGTATTTTCACTCCCTACTCCCTGTGGATTCGACCCCACTCACACGGGATTATTACTTCGACAAGCCCGTGCACTTGCGGGATATAAGCAAGTAGTGTTTACGTGCAGTGCATTGGTAAACCTTGATTTTTCTCTCTTCTTCGATTTCGTTGGATTCTAACTGATTTTCTGTGGTTGAAATGGTTCATGTGTATCGTTTTCTTGCTAAACTGATTATAATTTGTTTCTAAAACAATTTGGAAGCGAAATAGGGAGGTGGCATGGAGATTGACTGCAAGGGGCGTGTGGTTTCCACGCCCCGTGGACACGCACAGGCGTGCGGAATTTTCGCACGACCGTGTGTTCTCATTTTTCTGCATTTTGAATGGACTTGATGGATTTTACTTTTACTAATATATGCAGGCATGGCTACCAAATCAAAGAAAATAGTTGCTAAGAGGCCTCGAAAGCCTGCCCCTGAACCGGAAGTTATGGAATTCACATTACCGGCACACCAAGCTCGATTTGAGCGGTTAGAGAAGCTTAAGTTTGGTCAAACACGAATCCCAGATATTGAGTTACTTAGGCAGGTACAACTAGCAGATGATATGGCTGACGAGGTCGAGAAATTATTACTGGTTGGTAATTGGCACAAATTAATGAACATTCGTGACCCTGCTATCCGCACACTTACTTTGGAGGTTCTTGCTTCATTTGAGTTCGACCGCTCTTATGCTCATTTTGATAGTGTCGACGCAATTCAGTTTCGAGCTTTCGGGCAGCATCATAGTATGAGTGTCACACAGTTCTCCACTAGACTTGGTCTATATGATGATGAATATATTGAAACTGAGGAGTACGAGAACCTTCAAATTGATATGACATGTTTATCTCCCATTAAGGCGTATTCACTTTTATGTGGAAAGTGGCGTTATAAACCAGGAGTGTCTAAGGCTTCATGTTTATCTCGACCCAGTTACAGATATCTGCACGCCATCATAAGCAGGTCAGTAAATGGGCGTGGTGATAGTACGGGAGTCATCAACAAGCAAGAGCTTCTGTACTTGTACTCCATGGTTCGGAACGAACCGGTCCATCTAGGACATATTTTAGCAGAGTATTTGAAGCATCAAGGATAATATCCTCGATTGGGTGTCATCTTCTCGGGTCCATATGTTACCAAACTCATTGTGGGGATGGGTTTGCGAGGCCAAATCAGCGGAACCGAGAAAGCGATCATACCAGCGCCACTTGGGTTAGAGACCATGAGACTCATGGGGTTAATCCGAAAATATTCTAATGGTGTCTATGTGCTGAACATACCATTCGAGGATGAAGCCGAGGCATCTCAGTCCGCTCCCGAGCCACAACCAACACCGATGGAAACCGAGACACCTTCCGCGTCAGAGGAACTACTCCCCGTGCATAGAATGCCACCAGCACGAGCCCATGATCGTTTTGAAAGGCTCGAGAGCACCGTAGGAGATGTATGGACAGAGGTGGCTAAAGTTCGAGCTGAGGTTGCAGAGATTAGGGCTACGCAGGCCACTCAGTACATAGAGTTCATTGAACGTTTCGACATTTTACAGCAGATACTAGAGCGAGACGTTGCCTCATCATTTGTCCTGCAGCCGAGGACCCTTCAGGCCCTGTCAGCCCCCCACACCAGAGGACCCACCATGTGCTTCCACTTCCGCAGTAGCAGCACAGGAGCCTGAGCGCAGCACCGACACTTGAAAAAGATAAAACTAGGGCATTAAAAAAGCATACAAACAAAATCTTGAGAAAACTAGCGTTAAACTTGAGGAAAACTACTAGATCGACGTCTCAAATGGATGAGGAAAAGATTTAGGAGAAAAAATGAGGAGATTTGGCAAAGAAATGAGTGAGGAAAAAGAGAAAAAAATCGGTGGAAAAAGAGAGAAAAGAAGAGAATGGAAGAAAGAGAAGAGAGAAAAGAGAGATGAGGGTTAAATGGGCTAGAACCGAGCCATAGGGCCCCCGTACGGCCCGTATGGGGGTCGTATGGCCTGAGAAGCCTTCTCAGGTGTTCTAGATGGTGTCACAGATGGCCCAGTATGGGGGGCCGTACGGGGGGCCGTCTGGGACAGAGCCGAGGCTCTGTTTGGTGCCCCAAATGGCACAAACGGCCTCCATACGGGTTATGGATGGCCGCATGACTATAATTTGCTCTCTAAACCCCAAAATCCTTTTTCAAATGATGTAAAAATGAAATAGCAAGTTCGAAGACTTCTCCAAAAATTAATGAAATGAATAAAACGACGATCTAGAGCATGAATTGACACCTAAACATGAGTTTCTCAAGAAGTTGCACAAATACACCACAATTAAATCGATGAGAACAATGTGCCAAGTGAGTGAGCATGAACTTATTCAAGCACAAGCAAGTCTAAGAAATACGAAAATTGAAATGAACTAAGACCTAAAGTACGAAAAATGCAAGAAAACACCCCCGAATGCTTGGGTTGCCTCCCAAGAAGCGCTTGTTTAACGTCACAAGCCTGACGTACCTTATTCTTACCTAACGAGGCTTGAAAATGGTGTGTTCATCTCGGCTACATGTAGCATAGCTACTTCCATGAAAGAAAATAATTACCTTCTGGGATGATGAGCTTGTGAAGACCTTGGACATGGTACCTTTAGGCCTCTAAAGGAAAAGTTTAGGCCGGGACTTATGCACTCATGGCCTAGGTGGGTCATTTGACAGCTTGAGCATCCTCTCCACTTCTATTCCAACCCCCGGTAAGATCTTCTTCAAGCAGTCTAGAAAATTGTTTGGGCCTCCAAGGAAATAGCTTCGTTTGTGAATTGCTCAAGTAGGGCATGGGTGGATTTTTGCATGGCGTTAATGACCTACCCAAATATTGCTCCTCAACCAATGTTAGATGCTCTCGAATTACCCCTAGACATTGTTTAGGCTTCCATGGAAAAATTTTTGATTGAGAATCATCCAACCCGGGCATAGGTGGGTTTTTAAATGGCTTTGACTTCCTATCCACATCTTCAACTATTCCGGATATTTCTCTTTTGTGGTTGGTGTGTTCTTTCACTTCTATGCCAAGGACGTGCTCAAGGGATATTGATGCCACATTTTCTACACTTCCAACCTCCAAAGCATCAACAATTTCTTCCACCTCATTTTCATCTTTACTTTCTTCATTTTCATTGTTAGTTGCACTTGGACTTTTTATTTCTGCCTCAAGAATTGGTTGTTTCTTGGTCATTACTTCAGCAAGTTCTTCAACCCATCTCTCTAAACTACGAAAGGATTCTTGGACATCTCTTAAGATAGTGCTCAATTCATTAAATTGTCCTTCAGACTTGGTGTTTATATTAACCAAGCAAGTGTTTGTGACCTTGGGATGAGTCCCGAGCATGATGTCCTTAAGAGAAAATTGGCCCTCAGGGCTTCGGATGAATGCTGCAAAAACGTCCTCGGGTTTAAATTTCTTTCCTTGTGGTTGCTCACACCAAGAACTTGACTAATTGTAAGCCCCATGCATTTGGCAAGAAAATTATACCTTGCACAAAAGAGGATATATATAAAGAACAAAGTTAAATAAAATAAGAATAATATGCATAAAGATTAATATGTACAAGTAAATTAAAAATGGCTAGAGTAATAATCTAAAAGTTTCCTAGAATTCGTTAATATCCCCGGCAACGGCGCCAAAAACTTGATTGCTTCCCCGCAAGTGTACAGGATAGCCAAGTAATACCTCGCGTGAAGACGCGAGGATCGTATTCCACGGGGCTAAGGATCTCCTATTACTCTTTCTCGAGCTATTATCTAGCCTAAGAACTCAAGTGATAGATTTTTACCCTACTAAATATAATTAAAGCTAAAACGAGATTATGACTAAATTAGAGAGAACAAGCAATAAGCAAGCAAGAAAATCAATGAGATGCAAAGGCATATGGATGAAGATCCCCTTGAGGGGTTATCATGCAACATGGATGATGATCTAAAGATGCAAGGGTAAAATGGACCATGAGATTCCAAGATTAGATCAATCCCAATTTCTCGGCGATTGAACCCTAATCCCATACGAACATAGCTAGGAATTTCTTCCAAATCTAAATTCCTAAGATTGCATTGAGTATGAGGAAATCTCACTTAGTATTAAACCTACTCTTCTTCGGATTAAACCTACATGGAGGGCTACCAAACACCCGATTTCTCGGCGTGATGATACAAGCATCCCCTTTTAATCCATTCATGACCTAATACATGCGAGCAAGTTACATCTACATGCATCATTCATAAAAGAGCTACGGATTTCTCCTTAGTGTAGCACATAGCATGAAAATAATGGATTAAATCTCAAAATTACCCAAGCATGGAATTAACGAGTTATCATCCAACATACATGATAAAACCTCCCAAGGTTCACCAACACCCGGTGGCCTTGGGGGTCTAGTGTGTCATCATCCCACAACAAGCAATATAAACAAGCAAAACATGAAACAAAAGCATAAATGACACTCCCTAGATGAAATGGTGAAGGAGGAAGTGAAGAATGTGCCGAATGACGCTTTCCCCGCCAAATGAGTGCCAAATGACGCTTCCTCTAGCCGTCGGTCTCCTTCCTTCAAATCATGGTAAATCTCTCCTTGAATGATGTTGCCTTCTTGCCTTAAGAGACTTGGACCTTTGGCTTGAATGATCTTCTAGTTTCCTTGCCCTTCTTCTCCTTCCCAAGGTCGCCCAAAATCTCCCAAGTGATCTCCCCAAAATCGGCCAAGAAAAGGTCCAGCCAAAAGTCCCCTTTTTCTGCCCTAAAAGTTGGTATTTATACCCCCCGAGGCATACGGGTCATATGGAGGTCGTATAGCACCCAAAAACCCTAGATTCGTGATCCATACAGGTGCATACGGCCCCCATACTGGGTAGTATGGAAATCTGGCAGACACTCCAAAACAATCCATTGCTATAGTACATACGGCCCCCATACTGGGTAGTATGGGGGTAGTATAAAATTCCTGTTTCTTCTCTTTTCGCCCAAATGATATCTTCTTGTTCTCAATGGCTTCCGTATGTCCTATAAAGCAAATAATAGATGATTAAGTGCAAAACGACCATCAAACCTCACAAAATACATGCAAAGTGAATACGATATATACATGAAAACATCTACATTTAGACACTTATCAGTGGTGGAGGACATGCTCTCGCGGATTGCCCGATCTCTATTGGTCATGCATCTTCGGTTGAGAATGTCAATTTTGTGGGTTATGGCATGAGGAATCAAGGAAGCCCATATAGCAATACCTACAATCCGGGTTGGAAGAGTCATCCCAATTTCTTGTGGAGCAACCAAGGTCCATAAAAGGCCTTAGGGCCACTGGGTTTCCAACAACAACAACAAGCCCCAAACATGGAAAACTGAGTTTCAGGTTTGGAGTCCCAAATGAAAGATTTGGAGAAGGCCTTAACTAGGTTTGTGCAATCGTCAGATACAAGATTTCAATCAGTTGAGGCTACATTTCTCAACCATACCGCCTCTTTGCATAATCTTGAAAATCAAGTGGGGCAGATTATGAAGTCTGTATTGGAAAGGCCACATGGAAGCTTATAGAGTAATACCGAGACCAACCCTAGAGAGCATGTGAAGGCGATCACTTTAAGAAGTGGTCGCTAGGTTGAGGGTAAGTTTCCGAGTGAGAAGCCAAATGAACACGCACACGAGGTTATAGAGGTTGACAAGGAAGCAAGCAAAGAGAAGGAGGTGGCAACCCCACCTTTGAAGCCAATAATCCCTTATTCCTCTAGATTGAAGAATGACCAAGGGGATAAATAATACAAGATGTTCCTGAGTTTGCTCAAACAACTCCACATTAATATTCCCTTTTGTTGAGGCATTGGCCCAAATGCCTAAGTATGCAAAATTCTTGAAAGACTTGTTGACCAACAAGAGAAAGTTAGAGGAGAGTGCTTTGGTGATTTTAGATGCATCTTGCTCGACAATTTTGCAAAAGAACATGCCGAACAAGAAGAAAGACACGGGAAGCTTTCCGCGTAATATTATCAATCTAGGTGAAGAAATGGCATTGGCGGACTCAGGGGCTAGTATCAACGTCATCCCATACACCTTCTTTCAAAAGCTAAGCTTTGGCGAGCCTAGGCCTACTCGGATGACTTTGCAATTACCGGATCGAACGGTGAGCCATCCGATGGGTATCATCGAAGATGTGCTTGTCAAGGTGGACAAGTATATATTTCCTGTAGACTTTGTGGTGCTAGACGTCGATGAGGATGGGAATGTACCCTTGATACTTAGGAGGCCATTTTTGCGGACTTCCAAGGCATTGATTGACATGGACGGTGGAGACCTAACTTTGAGAGTTGGAGATGACAAGCTCACATACCACCTTGCTGAAGCCATGCGGTATTCTCTTGATTTCAATGATACTTTGTAATTTCTAGAAGCTACTGATGAGATTATTGACAAATACATGCAAGAAATGTTCAATCCGAATCCATATGAAGGCTTATTCGACCAAGAGGAGGACAATGAAGAAGTAGTGATGCTTGGTTCGACGGAAGAAGTACCATCTACCCTGGGGATCTTGAAGAAGGTGCTCCAGAATTTGAAGAGGGCTTGCAGACGCCACTGAAAACTGGGTGAATCATTGCTAGGCAGTCCCAAGCCCGATAATTCACCATCTACCCTTAAGAGATTTTGCTCATCATGTTTCCAAGCCATGGGTAAGAGGGCAACTTTCACCTATGAGCCCCCGTGAGGTAAGACAAGGTATGTCATAGGTAAGTGACATTAAACAAAAGCTTCTTGGAAGGTAACCCAAGTGTTTGTTGTTTTTGTAGTTTAGTAGTTTAGTGTGTGCATTAATAAAGTGTTGAGTGTGGGTGTCTTGATTGTTATATACTTATGCTGGGATTTTATTGCGGGTTTTTAATTGTCATCTTGTGTTTTCACGTGGATTCGGTGAAGTTGGGTCGTTTGAGCTATATCTCAGGGTTTTCACTATTAAAATTTGCATACTAGGGTAGGCTCTGAGTGTGTAAACATGTTTAGAAATTCTCTGTGGAGCCTGTAAAGTTTTCTAAGGCATCTCGAGAAAAAACACGGGTGTGTGGAATTAACACACGCCCATGGTTTTGTATTGCGAGATCATCCAGAGAAGGCACAGGGGCGTGGACTCGCCCCTATGACTGACCATGCGATTCTCACACGCCCATTGGTAATTTCCTCACAGGCGTGTGAATTCCTACAGAGATTGATAGATTATCATGAGAGCACAGAGGGGCATGGACTCGCCCCTGTGGGCGACCTTGTGAAACTCACACGGGCATGGGTAATTTCCACACGCCATGTGAATCTCTGCAGAGGAGCTCTCTCCATCCCGAGAAGACACAGGGGCGTGTGGCAGCCCCTGAGATTTGGGCTTGTGAATGCCCACGCCCGTGCAGAATTTCCACACGGGAGTGTGAAACACTTGGGGATTCTTCTCGGATGGATAGAGAAACCATAGGGGCATGCGACAACCCCTGTGGGTTGGGCACACGGGCGTGGGTATTTACCACACGCCCGTACGGCTGTATTTAGAGAGGTTGAGTGTTTTCCCCGAGAGCGGACAGGGGCGTGCATCTGCCCCTGTGAATCTCTCTGGTGGAGGCACATGGGCGTGTAAAATTTCACACGCCTGTATGGTTTTTGATGGTACTAGAGAGCTATGTTTCATCTTTATAAACCGATCAAGCTTTACTCATTAACAGACCTCCGAACACTCAAGAAACATTCTTCGACCTTCTCCCAACCTCCTGCTATCTATTTTGCGTCGATTGTTTGAACTTCTTGCTGATTTCAGGGTTTTGAGCGTCATCTCATCGGTAAATCCTTATTTTGTCTTGTCGCTACACTAGGTCAATTCTATTCGATTTTTTCTACGATTAAATTGGCGAATGTGCCTCGTTTTCATGGAAAAATGACTGTGATGTGTTTTCAATGAGTTCTAGAATGGAGGAAGAGGTGTATTCATGGATTTCGCCACAAACGGCCATGCAGTTTTCACGCCCCATGAATCCACACGCGATGTGGACTTTCCACACGACTGTGTGGATTCTTGCATTATTAAGTTATGAATGAATTTGATCGATTCTTTTTCCAATACGTGCAGGTGTGGCTCCTAGATTGAAGAAGGCAACTGGTAAGCATCCTAGAGAGCCTACTCCTGAACTAGAAAGCATGGAATTTACACTTGCCCCAACATCAAGCTCGATTTTAGTGACTAGAAAAGCATAAGTTCGGTCAGACATGAATTTCGGATGTGAGCTCCCTTAGGGAGATACAGTTAGCACATGACATGGCTGATGAGGTCGAGGAATTAATATCGGTGGGTAGTTGGCACAAGCTATTGTTTATTCATGACTCTGCTATCCGCCTACTCACATTATTGGTGCTTGATAAACGTCTAAATGTATGTATTTTGTACGTACTCGATGCACATGTTTATTGTATTTTATTGAGAACTTGATGTCTTATTTATGTTTTAATCGTTTTATTTCATGTTTCAGGCATGAAAGAAGCCTAGGTGAGCTCAACGACGGAATGTAAGAAGAAATCGACATAAAAAACATCATTTTTGGACCCTGGGCACTGTACATGCACTAGCAGCCCGGAACATGAAAATTTTAGAAAAAGTCTAAGTTTGGATTTCCTTACAGGAAGTATTATGATCATCCTTGCGGGCAGTATTGTGAGGGTGAGGCCACCCGCAGGGAAGACCCGAGTTCATCCCTTTATAAGCATTGTTAGGTTTTCTTTTGAAGAGGAGGAGGCCTTCTTCTTGGAGCACACCACCACCACAACAAATCGGAGCTAGAAGTAAGGTTTTGAGGGCATTTCCATGGAGGATTCGACGAGGAGAGTGTGATTTTGGGCGAGATTTACTCCTAGGGTTTGTGTAGAGGAGGTTGAAGACAAGGGAAGCCACCTCTTGTGTGGCGTCTTTGGAAGCTTCTCCGGCCTTCATTCTTTGATGGAGTGTTTCTTATGTTTTGTTTGGTTGTTTGCATGGGTTTCTTGTTGTATCTGATGACTATGAACAACTAAACCCCAAAGCCACCGGATGTAGGTGAAGCTTGGGGGTGAACTTGTGCTTGTATGGATGCTTGGTTCTTTCTATTGTATTTTGGCTTGTTTGTGATCCTTGCTTGGTGTATTTGAATGCTTTGGTATGCATGAGAACTCAGTGTGTCAATTCTTAGGTAATGCTAGGTTGCATAACCATTGCCCTAGTGTTAGACTCACCAAGCTTGGAAGGGAAACACGTATAAATACTCCGTGACCATCGGGTATTTATACCCCTCCAATTCTAGGGTTAAGTATTAGCTTGTATTCTAACCCTAACTTGAGAAAACCACCTTTCCCATTGCAATCGTAGGAGGATTAGGATTTGGGCGGAAGAGGTTTTGTATCCAATACTCATACCGGATTAGGGGTCAATTGTCGTGACCATCAGGTTGACCTAATCTAGGGTTTTCTCGGTCCAACTAGCCATTTGCATGTTAGTTATGGCATCCTGCACACTTTAGTAGCCCCTAAGAGGATCCTCATCCGTGACCGCTTTCTTTCCTTGACTATCCCCGTATCTTGCCTTCATTGTTAGAATTTTATTTGCATTTTACTTGTTTATTTGTTTTATCACTATCACATTAAAACTTGGAGGTTAAACAACATAGAGAAGAGGAAGTACGAGTAGCATAGATGTCACCAATGAGAAGAATGAGCTTGTTCCTACCAGAGATGTAACAGGTTGGAGAGTCTGCATAGACTACAGGAAACTCAACGATGCCACGAGGAAGGATCATTTTCCTTTGCCTTTCATCGATCAAATACTCGAACGACTTGCAGGACACTCTTATTACTATTTTCTAGATGGGCTCTCTGGGTATTTTCAGATACTTGTTGGCCAAGAAGATCAGGAAAATACCACCTTAACCTGCCCATATGGCATATTTGCTTACCGCCGCATGCCTTTTGGACTATGCAATGCTCCAGCTACTTTCCAAAGGTGTATGTTAGCAATTTTTGAAGATATGGTGGAAGACATCATGGAGGTATTTATGGATGATTTCTCTGTTTTCGGTGATTCGTTTGAGTTATGTCTCAAAAATCTGGAACGAGTCTTGAACAGGTGCGAGGAGACTAACTTGGTCCTCAGTTGGGAAAAGTGCCATACCATGGTAAAGGAAGGTATAGTTCTCGGGCTCAAGATATCACAGAAAGGGATTGAAGCGGACAGGGCACAAGTGGAGACCATAGAGAAACTACCACCCCCTATGTCAGTGAAGTCTATCAGAAGCTTCTTGGGATATTCAGAGTTTTATAGGAGGGTTGTCAAGAATTTCTCCTTGATCGCTAGACCCTTGACAAAGCTACTCGAAAAAGATGCTCCGTTTGAGTTTAATGATGAGTGTATGAATGCTTTTATCAGTCTAGAAAAGAAACCCGTGGAGGCACCAATTGTAGTTTCTCCAGATTGGAATTTGCCATTCGAATTGATGTGTGATGCGAGTGATTATGTAGTTGGTGCAGTGCTTGGGCAGCTCAGGGACAGTCATTTCCATCCTATCTATTATCCAAGTAAAACTTTAAATTCAGCCCAGGAGAACTACACCACCACTGAGAAATAACTCCTTGCAGTAGTGTTTGCTTTCGACAAATTCCGGTTATGCTTGGTGTTGTCTAGAGTAATTGTGTACACTGATCACTCTGCACTCAAATACTTGCTGACTAAATCAGATGCCAAACCTCGATTGATTCGTTGGGTACTTTTGCTACAAGAGTTTGACTTGGAGATTAAATACACAAAGGCGGCATAAAACTTGGCTGCGGATCACCTATCACGCATTGAGGGGCCCACTGATGATGTGATGGAAAAGAGAGAGATAAATGATACATTCCCCAGGGAATAACTATACAGTATTCAAGTGGTAGCAGAGGATGAGATCCCGTGGTTAGCTGACATCGCAAATTATCTAGCGGTGAAAACTTTTCTGAGGTGGCTTACATATCAACAAAGAAAGAAATTCTTCACCGACCTCAAGCATTATATCTAGGAAGACCTGTATCTTTTTCGGGTTTGTGCGGACCAAGTTGTTAGGAGATGTGTTTACACGAGAGGAGGGGCATGACATTTTGAGGCATTGTCATTCAGGTCCAACTGGGGGTCACTATAGTGGAAACAGAATAGGCAAAAAAATCTTGGATGCGGGATTCTACTGACCTAGTATATTCCATGATGCGCAGACATTTGTGCAGCACTGTGATAAATGTCAGAGGACGGGGAATATTTCAAAAAGGGACGAGATGCCGCAAAATTAGAACCAAGTTTGCGAAGTGTTTGACGTATGGGGGATTGATTTCATGGGCCCGTTCCCTAGCTCTCATGGTAATAAGTTTATTCTGGTAGCAGTTGACTATGTTTCAAAGTGGGTGGAAGCTCAGGCATTTCCATCATGTGATGCCAGAGTGGTAGTGAAATTTCTGAAGAAACTATTCTCCCGTTTTGGCGCCCGTAGAGTGATCATTAGCGACAGGGGCACTCATTTCTGTAACTCTCAATTCGACAAGGTCCTGAAATGGTACGAGGTGTCTCATCATACTTCGACTCCATATCACCCCCAAACGAGCGGTCAGGTTGAAGTTTCAAATCGGGAGTTGAAGCGAATCTTAGAGAAAACGGTGAGTCATCATCAAAAGGATTGTGCTGATCAGCTTGACGATGCACTCTGGGCCTATAGAACGGCTTACAAAACGCCCATTGGAACAACACCATACAGACTAATCTATGGGAAGGTATGCCACTTACCCGTCGAATAGGAGCATAGAGCATATTGGGCCATAAAACAGTTAAATTTTGACCCCCACTTGATAGGCCGCAAGAGGAAGCTCAAACTTAATGAGCTAGATGAATGGTGAATGATGGCATATGAAAACTCATTGCGCTATAAGGAGAGAGTGAAGGAAAGCCATGACCGACACATCAAACAGGCTAAGTGCTTCCAAGACAGAGATCAAGTACTACTCTTCAACTCTTGACTAAGGGTCTTTCCTGGAAAATTGAAATCACGGTGGCATGGATCATATTCAGTCACACATGTGTTCCCTCACGATGCCGTCATGATATCTCATCCACAAAATGGAACGTTCAAGGTCAATGGTCAATGATTGAAACATTACTTTTCTGTTAACAACACTTTGCCAAAGAATAGAGGTAACTCTCCACCATATGTCCCACCATGATCATGAGGTAAAACACGTCAAGCTAACGACATTAAACAAGCGCTTCTTGGGAGGCAACCCAAGCTTTTGAACTCTTTACCTTCTCTTTTCATATTATTTGAGTGGTTGTGGTTTGTGTTCTTTAGTTTTTGTGCATGTTTGGTATCCTTGTTCATCGTCTTTCTTATGTTTTTCATCCATGTCATTGAGAATGCCTTGAGTGATTTGATGTTTAGACTCCATGAAATTAAATTCTTGAGTGTTTATGTGCATAATTTGGCTTTGTTTTCATTGTTTTTTAGGTTTGGAGGAGGCTAAGTTGATGAAAATCTGGAAATCACCCATTTTATGACCGTGAGCCATCCAGAAAAGCTCTCATGGGTGCCCTTGCGCCCGCAAGGACGCCCGTGAGGCATCCAGAGAGCTCTCACGGGTGCCCTTGCGCCCGCAAAGGCACCCGTGAGCCATCCCGAGAGCCCTTGGGGCCGCAAGGGCACCCACAAGGATATCCGCAAGGACACCCGAGTGAGGGTTTAAATTAGCCCCTCACTCATCTTCTTTCTTCTCACTCATGCAATCATTTTCTTTCTTCTCACTCACATACTCATCCTCTTTCTTCTCACTCACACACTCATCTTCTTTCTCTCATAACTTTCTCATTTCTCCACCAAATCCACTCATTTCTTTTGCTCTAGGTCACTATCATCCTCCTCTAATCTTATTTTGTGAAGGAATTTTAAGGTTTAAACACTCTATTGGCCATTTTAAGCTTTTGAATCACCCCATTTACTCTAGGGTTAAGGTATGTCTCTCATCTCTCAACCCTTGAGCTTTTGATGTTTTTTTTGGGCTGATTCTGTGGGGTTTTTGCTCTCTTTGGATGGTGGAACATGTGTGGAATGAAACTTTGTGATTGTAAATTTGTTGTGCTCCATTTACAAACAAGGTTCTTGCAAAATTTTTTCGGGTTTACTGTAGCACTCGCCATTTTTCACTAGTTTACATTCCATTGAGCTTGTATTTGTTTAAAACTTGGTTAATTGTTCTTCCCTTGGTCTTGTAGGTATGAGGGTGAAGAAAGTGACCTACAAGAAGGCTAGGAGGGACCCTTCTCCCCCTTCGAACGAACCAAAGTTTAAGAATGAAGAGCACAAGACCCGTTATGCACTTTTATCGCTGAAGGGGTTTGGAACCATTCGGAGAATAGATTGGGATGTCTTGAAGCTGTTGGGGTTTGATGGTATCATCTTGGAGCTCATCTCCCATAGTGGGCGGGACAAATTATTCTCCATTGAAGAGCCCACCTACAAGGAGTTAACACTAGAAGTTTTGAGCACCGTCGAGGTTGCGAAGCATTGTCCATTCACTCACCAACCAAGTTCTATCTCCTTTCGTGCATTCGGGAAGAAGCATCGACTTACGCAAGATCACTTGGGTGTACTCTTGGGACTTTACACCAAAGCATATACATTCACACCTATATTCAAAGACTTATCACAAGATTTTCCGTACCCGGTAACAAGTGAGAAGTATTGGGCTTCCATGGCAACTTGTTGGAAGACACGAAAGACGTCTCAAATGTCGAACCCCGCGCATCGCTACATACATGCTCTACTTACTAGAGGTATCGGGGGGCGGCTATACTCTACGGGGGTGGTATCTCGCACTGATTTATTGATGCTCTATAGCATTATTGAGCGTCACCCCCTCCACATGGGACACCTTGTTGCGGAATTCCTAGCACACCAGGGGCAGTTTGTTCACCTTGGGGCCATCTTCGCCAGACCATACATCACACGAATGATTAGAGGCATGGGCCTTATTGAGCGTACCCAGGGCGTGAAAGTTCTTGGCACTATCGCCACTCTTGGGATACAGACTCTTGTATGCATTAGGATAGTTGCAAAGTAGGACGGTGGTTACAAGCTTGCACAGCGTCATCGAACAAATGCACAAGACACCGGCCCTTCACAAGATGCTGAGTCTACTTCTGAGTACGAATCTGAACCCGAGCAGGAATCCATGGCGCGTAGACCTTCTCTAGAAGCACAGTTTGAAGAATTTCGCATTGAGGTCTACCAGCAGCTGCAGGTGCTTGAGCAAGGACACCGAGACCTGGTTGCATCATTGAGCCGCATTGAGAGCAACACCGCCAACATCTTAACATTCTTGCGCAGCTCATCCTCATCGGTTGGCACCACCTCTGCAGCTATCACTTGCGCGGCATCATCGCTTCCACCTGATCTCTAGGCACCCAACACATGGATATTTATCTATTTTTGTTATTTATTTCTTTGTCTCGACTGTACTTTTGTGTTGTCATTGTAGTGTGTTTTTGTGGGAGTTAGTTAGGGTTCCCCCTTACTAAACTTTTTTTTATCTACTTAAAACCTTGCTTTTGCGCTACTCTCTATTATTGTTGCTTCTGGAAGTGTAATCAGTGTTTTTTGTTGCTTTCAGGGCCATTGTTCAAGTCACGACACACTCCAGACCCTCATCAGACTGTTTTTCCCTTAGTCCGGACCTGAGTGTCAATCTCTTCATCACATGACTAGGGAAGTTTCTTACTCCATTTCTTTGTATTTATTGCCTATCTTTCCCACCATGTTCTACTAATTTAGTTACATTGGGGACAATGTACAACTTTCGGTGTGGGGATGGAGTATTTTTACAATTGCATGCTTGAATCACCAATGATAGCTATGATTTCATTGTTAAGGACTTCCTAGCTTGGTAGAATGATAGTTGTGAGTTGTACTCTATCTGTGCTTGAATGTAGATCTGTTTTATCTTTTGTGCACCTTTATACATGTTCATGAGCACTTTCACCTTGTACACTCCAACCAACCCATCATTATGATTTTGGCATTAATTTGTTAATTTATATCTTCAATGCACTTTTAAGCGCTTTTGAGTTCCTTTATTGTTTTCTCTACCTTAAATTGAACTATTGTAGCAAGTTTTATACTTGGGGACATGAGATACAGGTGTGCATGTGATAAAAAAATGAGAAAAATGAAAAAAAAAAAACAAAATTGAGTCTATGACAGTATTCCTCTGCTAGTATAGCATGAATGCATCTATGTAGATTGTATTTGAGTACGTTGGATGGCTCTTGTGCCTAATCAGCATGTGCATCCTTCAAAAAGATTGTAAAAACTTTTGTGCAGTCTACGTTAGTCGGACTCAAAAAAAAAAAGTGTGTGTGTTGTATATTTGTTTGAAAGAAATAAAGTATCTCTCTTGTTCCCCTGATGCTCGCTACATAGCCACTTGAAAGTTAGAGTTTTACCTAGGAACCAGAGGATTCTTAATTGAGTATTGAGGATGTCTTTAGCGTCTTAATGTCATTTTCATTTTGTGTGGGGTGAATGGGCATCCTGGGGTAATCCAGGGTGTGGAGGTCAAGGGGGAGTTAGCACACACACTCAAAGGAGCTCTCTGGATGAGACAGAACTATTATCACTTCACTATTTATTGAACAACTCACTTCTTGATTTCTGTCCATTCGTGCTTGTGGAGTCCTTTACACATGAGCTTGAGGTTGTGCATTTAGCCATTTATCCTCTTGCCCCTATTCTTCATGTTTGTTTGCTTGGGGACAAGCAAACGCTTAGATATGGGGATGTTTGTTAAACGTCTAAATGTACGTATTTTGTACGTACCGATGAGCATGTTTATTGTATTTTATTGAGAATTGGGATGCCTTTTTTATGGTTTAATCATTTTATTTCATATTTTAGGCACAAAAGAAGCCTAGGTGAGCTCAACTATGGAATGTAAGAAGAAATCGACATCAAAAATGTCATTTTTGGACCCCGGGGCACTGTACATGCACTGTAGCAGCCCGGAACATGAAAATTTCAGAAAAACTCAAAGTCTGGATTTCCTTACAGGCAGTATTATGATAATCCTTGCGGGCATTATTGTGAGGGTAAGGCCACCCGCAGGGAAGCCCGAGTTCATCCCTTTATAAGCATTGTTAGGGTTTCTTTTGAAGAGGAGGAGGCCTTCTTCTTGGAGCTCACCACCACCACACCAAATTGGATCTAGAAGTAAGGTTTTGAGTGGATTTCCACGGAGGATTCGATGAGGAGAGCGCGATTTTGGGAGAGATCTACTCCTAGGGCTTGTGTAGAGGAGGTTGAAGACAAGGGAAGCCACCTCTTGTGTGGCATCTTTGGAAGATTCTCCGGCTTTCATTCTTTGAGGGAGTGTTTCTTATGTTTTGTTTGGTTGTTTGCATGGGTTTCTTATTGTATTTGATGACTATGAACAACTAAACCCCAAGGTCACTGGATGTAGGTGAACCTTGGGGGTGAACTTGAGCTTGTAAGGATGCTTGGTTCTTTCTATTGTATTTTGGCTTGTTTATGATCCTTGCTTGGTGTATTTGAATGCTTTGGTATGCATGAGAACTCGGTGTATCAATTCTTAGGTAATGCTAGGTTGCATGACCATTGCCCTAGTGTTAGACTCACCAAGCTTGGATGGGAAACATGTATAAATAATCCATGACCATCGGCTATTTATACCCCTCCAATTATAGGGTTAAGTATTAGCTTGTATTCTAACCCTAACTTGATAAAACCACCTTTCCCATTGCAATCATAGGAGGATTTGGATTTGGGCGGAAAAGATTCCGTATCCAATACTCGTACCAGATTAGGGGTCAATTGCTGTGACCATCGGGTTGACCTAATCTAGGGTTTTCTCGGTCCAACTAGCCATTTGCATGTTAGTTCTGGCAATCCTGCACACTTTAGTAGCCCCTGAGAGGATCCTCATCCGCGACGGCTTTCTTCCCTTGATTATCCCCTGTATCTTGCCTTCATTGTTTGCATTTTATTTGCATTTTACTTGTTTATTTGTTTTATCACTATCACATTCAAACTTGGAGGTTAAACAACATAGCAAAGAGGAAGTAAGAGTAGCTTCTCGGGCCATTGGGAATATGACCCCCTCTTGCTCGCACGAGGGGTATTACTTTGCGATCCCGTACATTTGCGGGGAAGTGATCAGTGCTCGTGTCATTTGAGTTTGACCGCTCTTATGCTCATTTCGATAGCGTCGACGCTATTCAGTTCAGAGCTTTTGGGCAGCATCACAGTATGAGCATCATGCAATTCTCCATTCGGCTTGGTTTATATGATGAGGGGTTTACTGAAATAGAGGAGTATGAGGATCTACCAATTGACATTTCAGGAGGCTTAACTCCCCATAAAGCATATAAAATACTATGTGGTAATTGACGATATGAACCATAAGTGTTTATGGCTTCATGCCTTTCTCGACCTAGTTATAGATATCTTTACACCATCTTGAGTAGGTCAGTGAATGGTCACAGCGATAGTAAAGGAGTACTAAGCAAGCAAGAACTTCTATATTTATACTCTATGGTACGAAACAAGCTGATTCATTTGGGACACATCTTAGTGGAGTATCTGAATCACCAAGGATAGTATCCTCGGCTTGGTGTCATTTTCGCGGGCCCATACATTACTAGAGTCATCTTGGGGATGGGTTTACGAGACATGATAAGAGGAGCCTAGAAAACAATAGTACTAGCACCCCTCGGGCTAGCAACAATGAGACTCATGGGCATGATCAGGAAATATCCGGGTGGTGTTTATGTGCTAAATATGTCCCCACCAGAGCCTCTTGTATCCAGTGAAACCGCCATAGAGGGGTCTCAACCA
>NC_052475.1:9947531-9958213 GCF_009730915.1 Dioscorea cayenensis subsp. rotundata
TGTCCATATTGAAGATAAAGATGTCTTGTACTTGTAAAAAAATATTTCCAAGAAGATCTTGGAACTTCTAACTATTCAATCATAGACTTGATGACAAACAATTTCCATGACAATTATCAATGGATTTTACTGTTGAGTCACGAATTTGTTTTGAAATTTTCCGAACCAAAAAATATAATAATAACCATTCACATAAAATATCATGATGTCTCAAAGCTTCAATAAAATTTTCAGATTAATCAGAGAAGTTATCGTAGTTCGATTAGGCTTTGATCAACCAGGGTCTTTAGAGGACAAATTCTCTGAATCTTAGCTTGAAGTTTAAATTTCTTTAAAAATCATTAGAACTCCAAATTTAATTTCAACCTTTCATATTAACTATTGTCATGTGTTTATGATGTGGTTAAAATTTCAAAATGATCAGAGCTGATCTGGATATCGATGAACTACTTGATCAAAATATCTCTTTTACGAAAACTGCAGATTTTGCCTTCCAACTTCCTCATTTCTTTTTGTGTTTTGTTTGTTGTTTTTTTGTTTGTTTTTTTTTGTTTTGTTTTTGTTTTTTTGTTTTTGTTTTTGGCAATATGAATTCATAAACTCCATTGAGAGTACAAGGGGTTTGAAATTTAATCTTCTTGACACAAAAGTGATTGTAGCCTTTTTATCTTCTCCGGACTACATTTGCCGAAAAACGCGCTTTGACTAATTTTGGACCTGATTTAGAACTTAATTTGGCCTTTCATAAAGCTTCAGTTTCCATGCTTGTGAAGCTTCATTTTTGTAACTTCTGAACTCTTCAACGCTTTAACCTTGAGGTCGTTGAGCTCATTTGTTGATTCATTTAAATCATCTGGAGCATGATTTTAAACTTGTAAATTTGTGTCATGGATATTTGAATTTGCATCTTAAATTTGATTTGGATTTCAAGCTGTGGATTCTATATGTCAATGAATCACAAACTTGTGAAGCTTCTTGCAACTTGTAAACTGTTCAACTCTTTAAATTTGAGGTTTTTGAGCTCATCGGTTAATTTGTTTGAAACTTAAATCTTTGATTTTGCATCTTAGATTTAATTTGGATTTCAAGCTGTGGATTCCCTGTGTTGATGAAACACGAACTTGGTTTGACTTTCCATAAGCTTCGGCTGTCACGCTTGTGAAGCTTTTTGCAACTTGTGAACTCTTCAACACTCTAACTTTGAGATTGTTGAGCTCATTTGTTGATTTTTTTTTGAAACTTAGATCTTTAATTTTGCATCTTAGATTTAATATGGATTTCAAGCTGTGGATTCCCTGTGTTGATGAATCACGAACTTGGTTTGACTTTTCATAAGCTTCGGTTGTCACGCTTGTGAAGCTTTTTGTAACTTGTGAACTCTTCAACACTCTAACTTTGAGGTTGTAGAGCTCATTTGTTGATTTTTTTGAAACTTGAGTCTTGGATATTTTAAGAGGGCCTTGTATTTGTAAACATTTTCAGCTAAATCTAGATTGATTTTATAAGCCGTTTATCAGCTTGATAGCACCATGGGCCAACAGGGAACTAAACAAACATGTTCTTTGGACCCAAAACCTTTATGATGACCAAATGAGCTTAAAATCCAATCTCCACTGTTCACCTTAGAGATAAGGACCTTACAAACAACTATAAAAATTTTACTAAAATTGAATATGATTATATATGGTGATGCTTGACTTGATGATGAGATAGTTGTGCAGGAATTAAGGCAAATTCTACCTCTATATTACCAAAATTTTTTATGATAGTCATATGAACCTAGAATTCAATCGTCACTGTTCATATTGAAGATCAAAACACTTTAATCATATAGAAAAAATTTCAGAAGGATTGAAGCTCTTTTGATTTTCTGATCTTGAGCTAGAATTTGAATATGGTGTGATGACGATCATCAATGAATTTCATATTTGATTTGAGATCTTTTTTTTATGATAATTGATGGAATTGAGGCTCAATCATAACCGTTCGTTCACATTGAGCATTGTTAGGTCTGGAGTTTTCACAATTAGACCGATCCGAATTTTTTTGGCATGGTCCGATTAAACATTGATCAACATTGAGCGTGAGAAGCGAGTATCCTGCATCATGACCCACAGTCCTACTCTCTTTTATAAATCATGTAGACTTTAAATCAAATTTCAACCATTCAGATTGATGACTAAACACGTATTTATGATTTGAAAGAAATTTCAAAGCAATCAAAGATAAGTTGGTCACCTGATGAAGACCTTGATTGAAGCAACACCATCAAAGAAACTTCCAACTTTCAACACTTTGTCATACATAAGTTTTTTTTTTCTTTTCCCTTTTTTTCCTGAAGAACACGGGGACCGATGTATTTGCCTCAAGAAGCTCGCTTAACTGTGCATGACCGGTCTACATGGAGCCGAACGTTCAGTCATAGACAAACACATGTCTCTTTATTTTATTAAACAAATTTTAGCACAAAAAATGAATTTAGTGCAAAAATGCATGAAAATGAATGTTTTGCCTGGAGAAATACATTAATTGTATATAACTAGTCTACCTCTGTGAGGACTAGACATTCCGTCACAGGCAAACATTTTTACATTAAGCATAATATTTCTTCAGGAAACGACCATTGATGGGTGGCATCGGTCTTTCTCCGTTGGCATTAATAAGTTGATACGTAACTCCTTCGTAGACGATCTCCACCACATAAGGGCCTTCCCCATTTCCTTTGAATTTGCCCCTAGCATGCTTGTTGGTGACTGGTCTTCTTAATACCCAAACTATATCTTAATATTGTTTGATTGTTTGATTGTTTGAATGTTTGAATGCATTTAGTATTCAAAATTCTTCCACTCGTTTCTCGGTGATAAAGCTGACAAACTTCAAACTTAAACATATTTGTCATGATTTTATTTATAATGAAGTTGACAAGCTTAAAAGTAGACCATATTTGATATTGTTTGAACTCTCATGATTAGAGCCTTTTCACTTACTTGACTTGGTCTCTACAACAAAGTTAATAAGATTTGAAGTGAAGCATACATGAGGCTTTAGACTTTTTCTACTTGTTCACAACAAATGGAATTGACAAACATCAAAGTAAAACATACTTGACATGATTTTCTTTCATATTTGATTTTTTTTTCTTTTTTCTTTTTTTTATGCTCTTTTTTTTTCCTTCTTTTTTTTTTACTGCTTGATTTGAAGTGAAAAAATATTTAAGCATAAGACCTCTCCACTTGTCCTCAATGATGTCATTGACAAGTTTCGAAGTAAAATATGATTTTAGAAGCCTTTTTTTTTTTTACTTAATTAACTCAATCTCAAAAGTGGAGTTAATGAGTCTTGAAGTGAGACATATATAAGTTTGAAACTTCTTTCACTTGTTCTTAGCAATGAAGCTAACATGCTTTGAAGTAACATATGCTTAGCATTTTTCTATTCACTCGCTTTGTTCAATGAGTTTTGAAGTGAATGTATTTAAGCTTGAGATTTGTTCCACTTGTCTCAAACGAAGAGTTGACAAGTTTTGAGCTGAAACATATTTAACATGGTTTTGGAAGATCTAGGATCTTCTTCCTGTTTGCGTGCTATCTGACATATACCACTTCCATTTTTCCCCTTTTATGCAACAAGTCAATCAAAGGTCTGTGACTTCAGAAGTAGTTTCATTTTCTCTAATACAAACCCCCCTTTTTTTGACAAGTTCATATATGAGCTTGGCAATGATGGCTGCAGACTCAGCATGACGTTGATAAAGTTTAACATCATCAAAATTTGATTTTGAATTTGATCTGATTTGATTTGATATTTTTAATGACCCATTAGAGATAGAGTCATAAACCAACTTTACTTTGTGCCCCCATTCCAATAAGGTAACGATGAGACATGAAGGATTAACATTCTTTATCAACATCTTTTGATTTTGATTTTGATTTTTTTATTTTTTTATTTTGGATTTTGGATTTTGGATTTTTTTGATTTTTTTTTGCTTGATTTGAAATGAAAAATATTTAAGCATAAGACCTCTTCACTTGTCCTCAATAATATCGTTGACAAGTTTCGAAGTGAAATATGATTTTAGAAACCTTTTTTACTTGATTGACTCGATCTCAAAAGTGGAGTTAATGAGTCTTGAGGTGAGACATATATAAGCTTGAAACTTCTTTCACTTGTTCTTAGCAATGAAGCTAACGGGCTCTTAGCAATTTCTTTTTGAAAGCTATTCACTCGTTTTGTTCAATGAGTTAAGCTTGAGATTTACTCCACTTGTCTTCAACAATGGAGTTGACAAGTTTTGAGCTGAAACATATTTAACATGGTTTTGGAAGCATTTTCACTTGATTGGCTCAATCTCAATAGAGAGTTAATAAGCTTTAAAGTGAAGTATATTTAGGTTTGAAACTTCTTCAGCTTGTTCTTAACAGTGAAGCCGGCAAGTTGACAAGCTTAGCAGGGAATCTAGGATTTTCTTCCTGTTTGCGTGTTATCTCACATATACCACTTTCGTTTTGCCCCCTTTATGCAATAAGTTAATCAAAGGTCTGTGACTTCAAAAGCAGTTTCATTTTCTCTAGTACAAACCCTCTCTCTTTTGGTTTTGTTTTTTTGTTTTGTTTTTTTTGTTGAATTTTTTTTTTTCTGAATTTTTTCCTTTTATTTCAATATCAGTTTTCTTTTCTTTTCTTTTCTTTTAGCATGTAATTCCCATATCTGCACCTCATCATGAGATTCATCCATTGTTTCTTTAGCTACACCAACAAGATCTTTACAAAAATTTGAAGACCTCAATGCCGCTATACCTTGTAGTGAAAACTACTTTTCTGTCAATTGGATTGCACTAGATGATCCTGAAATCGAGGAGTTAATGGATGAATGGTTGGATTTAGAGATATCATCATTACGACATCCACCATAGTATTTAAACTTGCGACTTCTTCCACTTATCCTCAGAGATGGAGCTGATAAGTTTTGAATTGAAAATTTTTTTCTATTTTTTTTTTCTTTGCCCGCATGCATGAGTGAGACATGATTTATTTATTTTTTGTTATCATCATTTTTTTATTTTGATTTTGATTTTTTTTATTGATTGATTTTTTTTTCTGAATTTATTTATTTATTTTTTTGGGAACCAAGTGAGATGACGTTTTTGCTCAAGTGGTTATTTGACCATTTCATTGATCACCTGTATAATATATACCTTAGGGCCACACATTTCTTCATTTTTTTTCGAAACTTGGGCAAGAGCTACGGGTATGGAACCTTATCCCCCCTGCTAACTTCTTCAGGACTTGCCCCCTTTCTGCAACAAAGGTCGTGACTCCAGAAACAACAAACCTTTTTGTTGTTGTCATATCTCAGTCTTCAATTTGAATGAGATTTGGCGACTTGCCCCCTTTGATCTAATTATTGAAATAGAATCTCATCAATCATGGATTTTTTTTTATTTTTTGACAAGTCTGTATATGAGCTTAGCGGTGATGCTGCCAGACTTAGCATAGCGTTGATAAAGTCCAGTATCACAAAAATTTGACTTTGATTTTGATTTGATTTTTTTTTTTAATAACTCGTTATAGATAGAGTCATAAAGCAATTTTACTTCGTGCCCCCATTCCAATGAAGTATCGATGAGACATGAAGCATTGATATTTCTTATCAACATCTTTTGATTTTTTATTTTGATTTTGATTTTGTTTGTTTATCCTTTTTTAATGACCCTTTATAGATATGGTCATAAAGAGACTTTACTTCATGCCCCCATTCCAACAAGATAATGATAAGACATGAAGCATTTCTTTATCAACATCTTTTCACACTAAATTTCAAAGATGGGAGGAGAAATCGGGTCCCCACCGGGCGTGCCAGAATTTGTGGGCTCTTTTTTTCACCCGGCCTTTGATTAGGGTTTACCGGTTAAAAAGCATGGATCACAAATCAACTTTTAATTTTTTATGACTTCAAGAGATTATGGGTTCATGACTTCCATTAGGGGCAAGCCCTTAATGTTAATTACCACAGGGCATTGTCGCGGGAACCTCCGATTAAGGAATTAGTGTGAAAAAAAGGAAATAAATTGTAACAATTAATTTTTATTTATTTCAATAAATATGAATTCATAGATTTCATTGAAAAATACAAGAAATTTGAAATTATCTTGACAATCATATTGACTTATGAACTTGTACCCGAACTTGTGTATTGGACGTTTTGCATTTTTGGATTTGATTTGCATCTTGAGTTTGATTTGTGTCTCAAGTTATGTCTCCTCCATGTTGATGAACCATAGACTTGATTTTTGACTTTTTCATAAGCTTCGGCTTTTTATGTTTGTGAAGCTTCCTTCTTGACTTGTGAAACTCTTTGGGTCTTTGACTTATGATGTCTCGAGACTCATCGAGTTCAATTGTTGATTTATATAAATTTTTTTAAATATTGACTTGTGAAACTCTTTTGGGTCCTCGACTTTTTGATGTCTTGAGACCACTCGAGTTCAATTGTCGATTTATATAGATTTTTTTAAGTCCGGACTCTCTTCATATTTTTAAGTCATGACTTGGATGCTTTGGTTTTAATTATATATATATATATATATGTATATCAAAATTTGTCATTTGCACTGCGTGTCATCATTGCATTGCATGTCGATTCTTTGTCTTGAAATAAATATCTCACGACCGCCTTAAAATTTATATATTTTTATATTCTTAATTTTTGCAGCCATCTCGAAATGAATAAGTCACCACTACCTGTGCCTTATCACCACGTTGCATACTTTGTTGCCACCTTAATATATATATTTATTTATTTATTTTATTGCTGCCTTGAGACAAATTAAGTCACCACCTCAAGATAAGCACCCTTATTCTTTCGCTTGAGATTAGCATTTATTATTATTATTTTTTATTTATTTATTTTTTGGTTGCCCCAGGATAAGTTTTATCCATGCATACAGTGCATGTTTCCTCTGCTATCCATTTCTTTTGCCATATCATTTTCATTTTTATTTATTTTTATTCCACACTTGTCATAGTGGGTTCTATTCATTTATTTATTCTTTTAGAGGGCATGTGAGTATATAGCATGCACACTTCTCATTTTCCATTTCATTCATTTTTTTTTAATATTTATTTTATTTTATCATGCTCATATGCATGCTTTCTCAACTTTATCTCATGCACGTGTGCATGTATATAATGAATTTTTCCTTTTTTTATATCATGTGGCATGCTCCTCATTTTTATTATGTTTCTCATTTTTTTATTATCATCATTTTTTTTATTCATGCATATAATAATTTTTAAATCTTCCCATATATATTTTTTTCATGGTGGGCCCTACTCTTTTAAAAATCAAATGATAAGCTGGATTTCTTCTTTTTGAATTCGTATATATATATATATATATATATTTTTTTCTATCAAGCATGTGTGCATGCTTTTTAATTATGTATTATATGTCATGAATGCTCTAATTTTTTTCTATTGTTTTTTTAAAATCATTTTGATGATTGGCATACGTGTCTCTTTTCATGGTGTGTGGGACCCCCTATTATTATTTTTTTAATTTTAAACATGCATGTGAATATGTATGCCTCTCATTTTTTTCTATGCACATATGCATGCATGACTTTGAGTTCACATAATCACTGTTTTGGAATATTACTGAACCAATGAATGATGGCATTCTATCTTAATTAATTAATCACCATGTGGAATATGTATGAAAGCGAGTCACTCATCTTTTTCTTTCCATAACCATTCATCAAAAATATCAATATTTCCATTCTAATCTTTTTATACATATTTCTCCATGCATTATCATTATCAGCTTCGTTAGCATCACCATCGAGCATCATCGGCATTTTCTAGCATCTCTTTTTCTTCTTTTTGAGATTTTTAAAAGCACTATCGGTTCAATATGTTGCCATATATTCCTTAACTCTTCCATGCGTCTAGATTTGATCAAATAAGCCCCATGTCTTATTTCTTTCATCACGACATTAGTGCTTCTATCGCGAGACAAAATCAAAAACCATCCTTCCTTTCCACGAGCAAAGATAAAGACTTGAAACCCGAGTACAACTTGTGAATCGATATGAGCATTTATGAAGCATCTGCTCGAGGATTCTCGAGGCAAGTAATATCATCATCCACCGCGCGATTTACAATGCTCAACCCCAGCGATGCATGTAAAAGAGCACAACAACAAAGCCCATGCGCAACCTTAGCATGATGGGCGCAAGTGGATGGTTTGCGATAGAAAATCATATGCATTTCAATCTCGCCACCACAAGTAAGATGACCGGCCCCTTCTCTCTTTCAATCCCACATGCTCTTGGTTGTCGGTAGCGAGAAGAGCGTGCGTGATCCATGTCTGATGCCGGGCTTCAAAACGTGATCTCGCGGTGAGCGTCTTGGAGCTTGGGTGCGCGCGGTGGCTTCAATGGAGTAAGCGGCATCGAAGGTTGCGTTGGCCAAGGGCATCGAGGTAAGTTGTCGCACACGCGTCGCGGATCGAGTCAAGACCGGTGTTCGGTTGCGGCGCGCTGCAGGGCGACTTGATACTCGTTGATGGTAATTCCCTCAATGTTTGCCGGGGAGTTAGCCGTGGCTGCACGCGTCGGACCGCCGATGCCTTACCCGATGTCGAGGACTTTGAGGGCGCTGGCTGCGCGTTGATAAGATTGGCGGCGCGTTCTTCGTGGATGCGGCGTGGGCGTCGCATGATGAGAGATTGGGGATGGAAGGAGATAAGTGGAAGCTCTTGCCCCAACCCTACTCATAGATGTCGGTGATGAGGTTGTAGAAGGTGTCGTCGTCTTAGCGCCGATCGGATCCGGGGTTTTTGGCGGAGAAGATGATAAAGAAAAGCACGAGGAGAATAAATGCATGCATGTGCGTGCATGTGGTTTTTATTATTTATCTTTCTTGATTTTTATTCTTCTTCTCTTTACGATTTTTTCTTTCCTTTTTTTATTTATTTTTAATCTTCTCTTTGTTTTTTGAGGGGCTTTGGCTTCTTCCCTCTGTCTTCTCATTCTTCTTTTCGGGTTGGCGGCAATTATGGTGGCCTAGCATCAACTACGACAACACTAGTGAGCATTAGCGTTGATTTGCGGCAAGTTGCTTTAACAACATCAACGGTGTCAAGCTGCTTAGCGGCATTATCTCGAGCCACTCAGCGAGCCATGGCGGTGAGACAGCGGCGGCGAGCGGCAAAGCGGCATGCTGGCGGCATTATCTCAGACCATTCAAGCATGCCACGGCGGTGGCGGCCGGACGGCCAAAGCGGCGACGACAATTCTCTCTCTTTTCATTTCATTTGTTTTTCCTTAAATTCCTTCCCCTCCCTTTTTGGGCTGATCCTTCCTTTTTATAAGAATCTTCTTATCTTCAACATCCAAAAGTATCCAGAACCACCCCATTACTAATCATAACCTTCATAGACCAAGCGAGAGAGAGATAAAAATCGAATTTTAAAAATTTAAATTTTTGAATTTTTTTAAAAATTTAATTAATAAAAATTTCGAGAGAGGATAAAAAAATCAAATTTTTATCCTCCATCAAATATTTTAATAAATTAATAAAAATTGAATATGCCCCGGGATATGTGTTTGGGAGCCCCAGGATTTGCATTTTCTCATGTTGCCTTGAGATTTGTTCTCAAGCTACATGAAATTTAAAATTGCCTCAAGATATGTATTTGGGCTATCCTAAGATTTGAAATTACCTCGAGATATGTATTCTCAAAGGCAATCTAAGTAATTTGCATTTTGCCTTGAGATTTGATCTCAGGGGCAATTTTGTAATTTGCATTTTGCCTTGAGATATCTTCTCAAGGGTAATTTTACCATTTGCATTTTGCCTCGAGATATGTTCTCGGAGGCAATTTTTATATTGCATTTTTGCCTCGGGATTTGCATTCTAGTCCAAGACAACCAAATAATTTATTTTAAAGAGAGAATCCAAAATCAATTAGGATTAGGACATTTAAATGTTAATTCTAAATATATCTAGGATATATTAGAATTTAAATTAAATTAGGATTTGGGTTAAATTAGAACACTGGGTTCTATTAGGATATATGTTACATAATTTATATATAAACAAATGCCCCCCTTGTAGCTTCCTCACACACACGATAGTTGAGGGAGGAAGGTACAAGTACTTTCAAACTTCAAAACTTTTCAGCCTACTTTAGGTAATTTATTTCTTTTTCTCCTTTTTTTTTATTCCAATCCCATATTGAATGATATTTTGCTCAATTTAGAAGCTAACCAAAACTCGACTTCGTAATGCGGCTTCTTCCTTTCTATAAATTTATTTTTCTTTGTTTTTCTCTTTATGTTTGCTTGTTTGTGTTTTAGTGTGCCGAACTCAAAAATTATTTCGACCATCTGACGTAAGAAAAATAATCTATGATTGTACAAACAAAAATTTCATGAGTACTAGGAAAAGATTCAACCATCGATTATCATCTTAAAAATTAACAATGGAAACCACGAGTGTTTAACAAAATTTATGAATCTTTTGTGACATGCTAAATGGGCCTCAAACTCAATCTCCACTGTCCATATTGAAGATAAAGATGTCTTGTACTTGTAAAAAATATTTCCAAGAAGATCTTGGAACTTCTAACCTATTCGATCATAGACTTGATGACAAACAATTTCCATGACAATTATCAAT